>NC_057808.1:531206816-531244789 GCF_018294505.1 Triticum aestivum | reverse complement strand
ATATAACGGTGCACATGGTTCCACATGCACCCATAATAAATAGTAAAATATAAAATTAACCAAAAAACAGTTCAAAAATTTTAGGTTGTCAAACTTAGTCAACTGTTGTACTCATTTGTGAAGTCTCGTGAAGAAATGACACATGTAGTATTCTTAGCAAAGAAAAGAAAACCAACCTCCAAATTACTTCAAACACGGTCTTTTTCTATAGCACTAATTTTTTTCCCTAGAATATCATGGATGTCATTTCTCCATGAAACTCCGCATGGTGACTAGAACACTCAACCATCTATATTACAAAAAATACCAGAACTGTTTGATTTTCTAGCGTTTTTTCAGTTTAACTATTAATGATCGATGTGCGTCCGAAAATCGTGTCCTGGAGAAAAAGAAGAGTAATAAGGAACGATTTAACATATGTGGCCCATGGGCCTCACGCAGAGAAATGCAAATCTAAAAATGGGTCTATATGAGCACAATAACCGAACTTTATGAAAAATCATACTTTTGGCCCAGAAAAGAACGTAAACACATTGAAAGCATAGCCCTCCCGCCGGCAAGGTCCGGGATCCGCCGCGCCGCCATGACCCTAAGGACACCGGAGACGAGACGGACCGGCGGCGGCGGCGGGAGGCAGTGGAACCCTAATCTTTTCTTAGGGGAGAAGATGGCTGCGTCCACTTTTAGGTGTTGTAAACTTTAAATTGTACTGTAGAACTTAGTTTGTGGTTTAACACAAACTATCGGTTGGTTACTCGTGCAGGTCGTCGATCGCCGGGGAAAGTACGGGGACTACTGCGCTGCACTTCATTGCTTGCCTCGCTACACGCAGAGATCAAAGATGCTTTTTTTTTATTTGGTTGCCATGAATGGACCTCTAGGCGCAACTAACTCCATTCTCCCTCCCCTTGACCAGTTGACTTGCTCCTACGTGAATCGACATGGCCCAACACGATCGAGGCCCGCGGATTCCTTCCAGCAATGTGGAGCCATGTTGAGAAACTTCACTCTCATCATCTCCTCACCTGCCTCCGCCTAAGTACGTGACCACTAAATTAAAGGACTTGACCCCATCCTGGCCGTGACGAGCTGAGCTGCTGCTGGTTAAGGGCTAGTACAGCTACACCAGTGAGGTCCCTCTCTTCCTATTCCCTCCGTGCAGTTGCAGAGAGGTCCTGCTTGGAATGCGATGGTAAGACTGTTGCCAAGTCTGTTACATTCACACACGTATAGTACGTACGGCGCTTGACCAGCGGCCGGTGTGGGCGTCGCGTCGGTCGACGATGGACCCACGGGGGACCGTTTGCCGTACTGTGTGCTGACTAAGCAGGCGGCAGGTATTCAAGGCGTCTTCCGGTTGGTTCCGCTAGGCTGACTCACTGACCGGAGACTATAGTATTATCCGCACCGGCCGTGTGGTTGCACTCTGTGTAGGAGTACATGACAAGCGCACACGGCAGTCCGTAGTTTTGATCGGTTAAGGCAGGGGGGAGTTTACGTGTAGCTTACCATGAAACAGATCATTTTTATGGACAAAACATGTCCTTAACGCGTAAAAACCTAGCCTTCCACCGCTTCGACGGGGCTGGGGCCTATGCTAATGTTCTCATAAATGAGATATGGGACGTCGCGCGCTCCCTCTGCTCCACCCCTACCCCCGATGGACCGCCGTGAGGATGGTGGTTCCGACCACGGCGGTAGTGCTCTGCCAAGGACGCTCCCTCGCCAAGGCCATGCACACCCTCGTGGGGCACGCTCGGGGCGCGCAACTCCTGGCCACCAGGAGGAGGAGGAGGACGGCATGGCGACGTATGCTTTTCGTGCGTTCCTACACCCGCATATCGCTTCTCCTGGCGACCTCATGGCGATGCTGAAGCTCTTCTTCAAGGCGAAGCTCATCAAGATGGCCAAATTCCATCTTCCCACCACCGAGCAGATCCTCCACGAGGACGAGCAACGTCACTGCCTCCGTCCTATCCTTCTCCCTGCTGACGCTCACAAGCCCCGCGTTCTTGTTTCCTTTGATCCTGACACCATGTGCTTCTCTTTCAAGCTTGAGCTCAGCCACTGCCGCTCCGCTTTGGGCTCGATCCCGGTGTGTCCTGTTGCAGTGGACGACGGCTATTTCCCATCTTTTGATCTTCGCTCCGAACTGCTTGCGCGGGAAAGCTGTCGCTCCCTGTTGTTCAAATTCTGGCCTCAATTCGGCGATGGCAATATGTGTCCCCGTACCCTGCCATTGCCGCCTTCTGTAGAATGCAAGCACCCTCCCAAGCCCATTGTGCCAGCTGGGCTGTTGCCTACGGTGGACCCCTTCCTTTCCTTTACTGAGGCTGCCATTCTGCTGACGGACGCCTACTTCGTGGCCCAAGCACGGGTGCAGGCCCGCCAGGTTCTCGCAGCCCGGTCCATCTGCTCCAGGCCCATCAAGCACTTGCCTCTACCTGGGGAAGGGCTGCTCCCCGATGGGGCCGTTTCCCCAGTGGTGGCCACTGACCTCATGCATAGAGCCTGTTCGCTGGTCCCGGCTCATGTGGTGGCCGCCTTCTGCAGCTGCAGGGCGCCACCATCAGAGCCCCAGGCAGAGGATCTTCTTCCTTCCCCACCTACGCTGCAGCTCCTCGGGCAAGTGGTGCCTGGCCCTGGAGCTTCCCCGCCCTCTTCTCCTGCGGCAGCGGATCGGGCTGCGCTGCTCCTGGATCCGGCGCCTGATCCCCTCTTGCTGGAGCTGGGGCACGGGATTGCTGCGCGTGCTAGGCCTGACAATCCCGACCGTCAGGAGGAGATGGCCATCGCCAGGGGCGCTGTGGTGGCGGCGCTGCACTCTCCACGCCGCAGCCCTCGGATTCTGCAGCTGTATGATGGTGAGCAGGTTGGCTCTATTGAGAGATCCTCCAAGAGGAAGGCGGCGGCGTCTAGTGCCGCCTCTGCCAGCGCTTCCGGCAGGCGCTCCCCCTCTCCTGGTGGTCATCGCAAGGTGCCCAAGGTGGCTGCCGTGGCTGGCCTGCTGGAGCTTCCCTTCTCCGACACCCCCAGGCTGCTTACCAGGGGCAAGCTCAAGCAGCTGGCAAAATGTTGCGACCTCGACGCCGAGACCATTCTCGCCCACGCACAAGCTCAAGATTCTTCCTCTGGTGGGGTTGTTCGTTCCCCCCAGGCTGGTGGCGCCTCTACTTCCTCCGATAGTGATTGCGCCATTCTGAATGGGTAGGTCTAGTTCTTCTATAGCTTGGTCGTAGCGTTCGTGGCTGCTGTTCACCACCTTACCACTAGCTCATTTGCATTGTTCTTGCATTGCTCTGCCGTCTGTAGTCTGTTTCAGAGTCTCTCTGTATGAGGTCTCTTTTGAGCCTGTCATGTACGCGTCTTTTGCATTTCCTTTGCATGAGCACTTCAAACTTGTGTTCTCTCTTTATGCTGGGCTTTTGCTGCATCTTGGAACTCATCAAATTTCTTGATTGGAATGTTCGTGGCCTTGGTGATAAGGATAAGTGTTCTTTGGTCCGAGACACCCTAACTTCCTGCCGTCCTAGTGTAGTTTGCTTGCAGGAAACCAAGTTGGAGTCTCTCCCGCAGTGAAAGTTGAATGCCTTTCTCCCCTCTCATCTGGATCGCCATGAGGCTTTCCCCTCAGATGGTTTGTCTAGTGGTCTGCTGGTGGCCTGGGATTCTTATGTTGTTGTTGGGCAGATCATTGTGGCGCACAAGCACCACATTACTATCAGAATGACATCCAACTCAAGCAGTTCTGTCTTCTTACTCACGGTTGTTTATGGTCCTTGTTTGGATCGGGACAAACCTCTTTTTCTTGATGCTATTGATTCAGCTGTTGGCATGGTTACTGATCCCTGGCTGGTGGTTCGTGACTTTAATATGTATCGTTCTGAGCATGAGAAATCACGTGGTCGTATCAACTGGGCTATGATGGATATGTTCAATGCTTGGATCAGGGAACATGGTCTTGATGAGATCGAGGTCAGTAACAGAAAGTTCACTTGGTCCAATAAAAGGGATAATCCAACGCTGGTGCGTCTTGACAGAGTGCTTGTGAATACTGACTGGTTGCTGGGGTTTCCTCAAACTTCTGCCTCTGCCATTCCTACGGTCACCTCTGATCATGTGCCCATCTTGTCGGATTTCGGGTTCCGACAAAACCCTTAAGGTTCGAACTCTGGGGTGCGCGCAAAGATCTCTCCCTCACAGATCATGCCCTCACACGCTTCGCGATCTCTAGGCTAGCTCGACGAACTCGCAACACAGGGGACACAAGATTTATACTGGTTCGGGCCACCGTTGTGGTGTAATACCCTACTCCAGTGTGTGGTGGTGGATTGCCTCTTGGGCTGAGGATGAACAATACAACGAGAAGAACAGCCTCCTGAGGAGAGGTGTTCTTGTGCTTGGTGAACTTGTGTGGGTGAGGATTGCCCGAGATCTGATTGATCTGCCTCTGAACGAGTTGCCTCCTACGGTGGTGGCTAGCCCTATTTATAGAGGCCCCGGTCCTCTTCCCAAATATTGAGCGGGAAGGGATTCCACAATGGCCAATTTGAAAGGGGACAGCTAGTACAGCTTATCCTGACAAAAGTGGTCTTCGCCTGCCAAAGGCTCTGGTGGTGACGCCGTCTTGGGTTCCACGGTGACCTCCGTCATGCCGTCCTGCTGGTCTTGGTCTCGTTGCACCGATAGGGAAACCTTTGCCTGATGCCTCAGAACTACTCGCGTGTGCTTGCCTCCTTAGCAACAAAGTGGAAACAAGGACACTGCGCGCTGGCGCCCGCCTGGTCTCGATCGTCATGGCTTACGTCACGAGAACCTCGCGAGGTTTGCCTTGCCTTGATCTCTCCGCCCCTCGCGAGCCAGCCTGGTGAGGCCGCTCCCAAGGAGGTCTTGCGTCGTCCGCCTCGCGAGGCTTGGCCCCTCACGAGGCTCTTGAAAGCTTGTTGGTGAACATGGGCCATACGGGCCCGCTCGCAGAGCCACGGCGTGGGCCGCAGGCAGGCAAGTCTGGGGACCCCCGTTCCCAGAATGCCGACAGTAGCCCCCGGGCCCAAGGCGCGCTCGGACTTGGCTTCGAGGCGAAGCCAAAGGGCAAGTGCGGAGCGCCGCGGTCCCCAACAGCCTGCGGCCTTGGTCAACAAGTGGCGGTTGATTGGACGTGGGCATCTCCGCTTCCCCACGCTGCCTTGGCAACTGCCCGACTTGACAAGTCCCTGCGACATGCAAGGAAAACCATCATTACCTGTGATCATGGGGGGCGCTGGTTGGCCTTCTCCTGTTATAAATGGGTAGGGGGGCAAAGCCCCCGTCGCCCATCTCTTCCCATTCTGCTCTCTTCTCCTCCTTTGCTCCATTGCTAATAGCGGCACCAATGGCGCCGATTCGAAGGTTTTTCGCCGCGGAGAAAGGAAAGGCTCCCCGCGACGAGCTTGGGCCGCTTCCGCCGAAGAAGAGGCTGGTGCATCGCCGCGACATGGTCGTGAGGGCGGAGGTGACAAGGCCCTGGTGCGAGCGGCCTCCTCCTGGGTGCCCGTTGCCCTTGTACGCCCAAGCCGAGGGCTTAGGTGGAAGAAGCGGTGAGCGGCGTCACCTTCGCCGTGGTGACGGCAGCCAGGCTGCGGTGACGCGCTCCGTCGCCCCAGGAGTCCATGCCGCGGAATCCTCGCGCGAACTGGTGTTGTGGGCGGCGATGCCCCCGAGCACATGGATCCGCTTCCCTTCCTTCTTCTCTGCCGAGATCCCGCCGAGGGGGCCCCTCAAGCTTTGGCTAGCTGCAGCACGCTGACTGCGACGCGCCGGCGACTGGAGCGGAGGTTGAAGCCGTCTCCTCGGGCAGGATCTTCATGACCCGAGGCTGGGGTGAGGTCACCCGAGTGTGCCGTGCGGAGGGCGCCCTTGAGATCCACTTCGAGTATGACGGCGCCTCCACGTTGTTCTTCAAGGTCTTCGACGCAGAAGGCCGCCACCTGGAGTGTTGCTCTGGGAGGGGTCATCAGGTTGACGCCGCATCAGGAGCAGGGCCTGCTGTCCGCGTCGCCAGCGGCACCTCTGGAAGCCACAGCGACGCTTGGGAGTCCAGCGATTCTCCCGACCTCTACGAGACTCCGGAGACGAGCGACGACAGCTACGTGTCCCCAAGCTCTCGCCGAGCCCGAAGAAGAGCTGTAGCGTCCGACCGCCGCTGCCGCTGATCTGAATGAGGTTGGCGCCGGCCTCTGGTGGCCCACTGTTGATGATGGCGTCAGCCATAGGGTCGCGTGTAGATAGGACTCCTTGAAGCTTTTCCCCTTTGTTTCCTGCGAAGAATCGAGAGGTACCCCGTGGGGGCGTGTAAAGGGTATGTAATGTCTTTTGTCAATATTATCCTTATTATGAACTTGCGCGGGCGTGAGTCCTGCTTCAGCTCGGTCTCCCCTTTCCAACCTCGCGATGACTTGGTGCTCTACGCTGACAGGTCCCAGTCCCCAGGCAGGCTGCAGCCGTCGCTGGTATGCCAGGTCGCGTGCCGTGGTCAAGGCCAGGAGGTGAGCGGCCCGAGGTCCAGTAAGAGTTCCTGAGGCGCGATCAGGAGGTCCCCTTTAGCACTCAAGCAGCCATCAGGAGGTAAGAAAGGGCGCGACGTTGCCGCAGCAAGGCTGCGGCTAGTGTGGTTCCTAGGCCTTAGCGGTTTTAGCCAACCCGGGCGCGAGACTTATCTTGACGGTCCGGAGTCGATTCCTCGTGATGCGCCAGATTCATGCATAGGTGTCCGTAGCATAGCTAGGCCAGGCCCATACGAGCCTCCCCCTCTTCTCCACGTTCTCCTTTGTGCTCTACGTCCTCAGGTCCCGGCCCTCGAGCGAGCTCAGCCGCCGCTGGTATGCCAGGTCGCGTGCCGTGGTCAAGGCCAGAGGTGAGGGCTGGAGAGCCAGTAAGAGCTCCTGAGTCGCGATGCTCAGGAGCCCCCCTTTTAACGTGCAAGCGGATTGCATGGGAGAAGAGGGAGCTCGCGGTGCCGCCTGCCGTCATCCTCAGGGTATTCCTGCAAGCCAGCACAAGGAGAAACACAGCTTGCCATTACGGTTGCCGGTCTGCCACCGGTTGCTCCGCAAGGAGATGAAGGCACTGAGGGCCTGGTGAGGTGACGTGCGCGGGGCGTGCCGCGAGCCAGAGCTCGACCGCTCAGGTTTGTCGACGTTGCAGGTACAGACCCGAGCACAAGCGTCGTGCCAGCGTGAGCAGCTCCCGTGGTGGGTGACAATCGAGCAGGTGATAGTCATAGATAGATTAAGCATGGAAAGCAAACTGGCTCAAGTAAATGCAGGGAAGATACATGCCACTGGGTCAGGCCCGAGCTGCTTGGGGATGATGCAGCCCGAGGGGCGCCCCCAGCAAGGTAAGCTAACGACATAAACAAGAGGATACATGCCACAGGGACGGACCCACGCGGCCTGGGAATGATGCAGCCCGAGGGGCGCTCCCAGCTAAATAAACTTGGAAAATGTCACCTGGTTCTGTTGAAGAAATGTTGAGGCAGCTGAAGATGCGCGGCGAAGGGGTTGCTCCTCACGAGCCACCAGGACCCTGAGCCTAAGGAGGCTCCGGGGGTCCAGGCGGTTCCTTGAGGACCGTCTCCATCTCCGTCAGGACGGCGTGGTGCCTAGCCTCCTGAGCCGCCAGGACACGCCGCAGGTTGCGCTGATAAGCGGATGCCACGCTCGACAGGCCGAATGGCATGCAAACGTAGCTGTGCGGTGGGCCCTCGCAGCATCCCATGCGCGAAGGCCAGAAGAGCTCCTGAGACGCGGCCCTGTTGAGCCCTGGGACGTCGATGCAGACGCGCAGCCTGGCATCCTCGCCTGGATGGGGAGCGGCGGTCGTCGCGCATGGCTCTTGCGTCTCGCAGTTCCCGAGTGGTCTTGGCGATGAACTCCTAAGCGTTGGGCGCCCCTCGCCCTGTGTCCTCCTGGGGGAGACGTGCCGCGAAGCACGCCTCCAAGTGGTGCCCGAGCGCCTCCCTCGTGATGTTGGCGAGGTCTGAGGCCCTCCAGAAGAGAGCCCCCGAGCCCTGCCCGAGGACGGCGCCGGGCGCGCCTTCCTATGCGAGGGAGGGAGGCGCCCCAGGTGCGGGCGCTGATCCTGACGAGGTACCACTCGCGACGCTACCCTCCTAAGGTCCTGCACGGAGTAGCTGCTTCTTCTTCTTGGGGACAACCTCAGGAGGGTATCGAGCTGCACTGTTGTCGGGGTCTTCGATTGACGCTGCTTGGAAGGCGCGCTCGAGGGAGCACACCGCATCTCTTTCTTCGCAGGGGACTGTGATGATCCCGCCACTCCCTGGCATCTTGAGGACGTGGTAGCCGTGGTGCGTCACCGCCATGAACTTGGCCAGGGCTGGATACCCGAGGATGGCATTGTACGGCAGACGGATGTGTGCGACGTCGAAGTCGATGAGCTCTGTGCGGTAGTTGTTCCATTCTCCGAAGGTGACAGGGAGGCGGACCTGCCCTATCGGTGTGGTGGAACCGCCGGTCATTCCTGAGAAAGGCTTGGTAGGCCGAAGCTAGTCGTAGGGCACTTGAAGGTTGTCGAACGTGTCGACGGACAAGACGTTCAGTCCTGCACCGCCGTCGATGAGCGTCTTGGTGACTTGTACGTTGCTGATGACGGGTGAACAAAGCATTGGGAGAGCGCCAACGGTAGCCGCGGACTTGAGCTGGTCTGCTGAGCTGAAGGTGATGGCGCACTTGGACCACCTGAGCGGGCGAGTGGCCTCGAGCTTGGGAAGGACTGCGTTCACCTCGCGGGCAAACTGCTTGAAGATTCGCTGTGAGGCTGGGGCTTGAGCTCCGCCCAAGATGCAGGCGACAGCGCGCGGCTCCTAGAAGCCCCCAGCCCCCTCGTCTTGATGGTGGTCGTCGTTCCTTCTTGGTGGGGGCGGCAGCGGAGGAAGCCCAGCATTGCCTTGAGGACGGTCCTCGCGAGGCTGATCCTGCCGGCGGTCCTCACAAGGCCGGTCGCGCCACTCCTGGCGTGGGCCCCGATCATCCCAGCGTCCTCCGCCACGTCCTCCTCCTCGGCCGTAGCCTCGGTCGTTGCGCTCGGGGCGTCGACCGAAGCGTCCATCGCGAATGGCTCTTGATGTCTACTATGCAACCTTCTTCTTGTAGCGTTGTTGGGCCTCCAAGTGCAGAGGTTTGTAGGACAGTAGCAAATTTCCCTCAAGTGGATGACCTAAGGTTTATCAATCCGTGGGAGGCGTAGGATGAAGATGGTCTCTCTCAAACAACCCTGCAACCAAATAACAAAGAGTCTCTTGTGTCCCCAACACACCCAATACAATGGTAAATTGTATAGGTGCACTAGTTCGGCGAAGAGATGGTGATACAAGTGCAATATGGATGGTAGATATAGGTTTTTGTAATCTGAAAATATAAAAACAACAAGGTAACTAAAGATAAAAGTGAGTGTAAACGGTATTGCAATGCTAGGAAACAAGGCCTAGGGTTCATACTTTCACAAGTGCAAGTTCTCTCAACAATAATAACATAGTTGGATCATATAACTATCCCTCAACATGCAACAAAGAGTCACTCCAAAGTCACTAATAGCGGAGAACAAACGAAGAGATTACGGTAGGGTACGAAACCACCTCAAAGTTATTCTTTCCAATCAATCCGTTGGGCTATTCCTATAAGTGTCACAAACAGCCCTAGAGTTCGTACTAGAATAACAACTTAAGACACCAATCAACCAAAACCCCAATGTCACCTCAAGTATCCGTGGGTATGATTATACGATATGCATCACACAATCTCAGATTCATCTATTCAACCAACACATAGAACCTCAAAGAGTGCCCCAAAGTTTCTACCGGAGAATCAAGACGAAAACGTGTGCCAACCCCAATGCATAAGTTCATGGGCGGAACCCGCAAGTTGATCACCAAAACATACATCAAGTGAATCACATGATCTCCTATTGTCACCACAGATACGCACGGCAAGACATACATCAAGTGTTCTCAAATCATTAAAGAATCAATTCGATAAGATCACTTCAAAGGGAAAACTCAATCCATTAAAAGAGAGTAGAGGGGGAGAAGAAACATAAGATCCAACTGTAATAGCAAAGCTCGTGATACATCAAGATCGTGCCAAATCAAGAACACGAGAGAGAGAGAGAGAGAGAGAGAGATCAAACACATAGCTACTGGTACATACCCTCAGCCCCGAGGGTGATCTACTCCCTCCTCGTCATGGAGAGCGCCGGGATGATGTAGATGGCTACCGGTGAGGGTTCCCCCTCTGGCAGGGTGCTGGAATGGGCTCCCGAGAGGTTTTTGGTGGCTACAGAGGCTTGCGGCTGTGGAACTCCCGATCTATTCTGTTCCCCGAAGCTTTTAGGGCATATGGATATATATAGGTGAAAGAAGTACGTCAGGAGAGCCACGAGGGGCCCACGAGGGTGGAGGGCGCGCCCCCCTACCTCATGGCTCCCTCGTTTCTTTCCTGACGTGCACTCCAAGTCTATCAGGTTGCTTTCCTTCCAAAAATAACTTCTCCAGAAGGTTTCATTCCGTTTCGACTCCGTTTGATATTCCTTTTCTTCAAAACACTGAAACAAGGGAAAAAACGGGAATTGGCACTGGGCTCTGGGTCAATAGGTTACTCCCAAAAATAATATAAAAGTGTTTAATAAAGCCCATAAACATCCAAACACATAATATAATAGCATGGAACAATCAAAAATTATAGATACGTTGGAGACGTATCAGCATCCCCAAGCTTAATTCCTGCTCGTCCTCGAGTAGGTGTAACACCCCAAAAATTTGACCCTGTTTTATTAATTAAAATTTTGCCAGGAAATTAAATTTTTATTTTTCTGGATTTCTCCTTTGATTTCAAAACCCCCTTCTCTTTAATATTGTGGGTTTTTACCTCAAATGGAAACTTTCCAAAAGTATTATTGGACTTGCATGCTCTCTCAATAAAACAATTCTTTATCAGTGGATTTATGTGCGTAATTGTTTTTCATGAGCTTTATTCTTTTAAAAATGATCTTTCATAAATTTGGAGCCCCTTTTGCACTGCAACCTTTTGATAAATGCATTTAAAATTTTCACCAAAATTTGGGGATGTCATGTGAGGTTTCCACATCCCTTTTATGCAAAAATATCCTTTGGTCATTGGACATTTTGAGCTCTACATCAATTTTTCAAATCTGGTCCAGTAGGTATTTTTGCACTACAACCTATTTAAATATTCTTCTAAAAATTCTTCCAAGTATTTGGAGATGTCAGTGGATGCTTATAATGCAACTCCATGCAAAAACCCAGCGATGTTCTTTGAAAAATTTGAGTGAATCATCCTCATCTTCATTCTGCTCCAGTTTGGTGATTTGTACTGCAACCCTATTTTTATTTTGCTCTAGTGCCCTTGAGCTTTTTCCTACTTATAGTCCTCCCTACCAAACCCTAAAGTCCAGGAGATTGGACCCATTGGGGTATTTTCAGTGCATACAATGATAGCCTTTAGTTTCTGCCCAAAACTGGTTTTCTCAAAAACTTGCACTAACAAGTTTCTGTTTTTGCCAAGCTCACCTTACCACCTTCTTTAGCTCCCAAAGAGACTAGGGTCTGGAGATTTTGGCCAACCCAAGAGTTGCCTAGATGACCATGGCATTCTGTCGAACACCCTGTGTGCAGGAACAGTTTTGGCATGTTTTCTAGTTTACATTGTGGACTTGAGCCCCTGACCCATCCAGCATGTCCACTAAACTCCTAGCTATCCCTAACCCTGGCCTGTTAACTACCAGCATCACCCTAGCTCTCTAGCACGCGCTGGCGTTTCGTCGAACACCTGGCGTGCATGCTCTGGGCGCGGCCAGAGCGCGCGTTTTGCACGTGCGTGCGCATGGGTCGCCGCGTCGCACCCCTGGCCCTTGCTCACCTGCAGAGCCGCGCACTACCCTCGCCCACTCACCGGAAACCTCCAAGCCTCCCTGGCGCCCTACAGCGCCGCCGTCAGGGCTCCCTTGGCGGCACGCCGGCGTCGGCAGCGGGCTCTGTCGTGGACGGTGCCGCCCAAGCCACCCGCGCGTGCCAGCTGCCCCCTGTGAACAGCCCGAGCTCATCCACTTGCTCGTCGGCACGCGCTCGTCGCCGCCACGACGCCCTGCAGCTATAGAACGACGACTCGCCGTCGTTCTTATCCACCACCGCGGAGCCAGCCCCGTCGCGCTATAAAAGGAGGCCCCCCGAGCCCCTCCGAGCACTCAAGCAACCTCAGGCCTTCCCCCTAGTGCTCCCCTAGCCGCGGATTGACCGGAAGAAGCTTTCTTCCCCGCCTCCGACTAGTACGGTCGCCGCCGCAATCCAGTACCGTACGTCGCAGCCAGGCCCTCCCCCGTGCATCCAACGCCACCAAACGTCTCCCCACAGTCTTGCGGAACTGCCTAGCGCCTCAGCCTCGACCAAGGACCACCATAGCCTGAAGCCCCCTTTGCTCCCGAACCACCGTCCGCCGCGGAGCTCGCCGCCGGTGACTTCCTCCGTCCCCACCTGCCCAACGACCACCGGGAGGACCGCCCCGGTCTGGCGGATCCATCCCTGCCCTCGGGGCCCCGTGGGGAGCTGCCGTTCGTCGACGGCGATCGCCGGAGTCCCGCCCCATTCGGGCAGAGAGAAAGGAGAGAGAGGGAGACCAGTCAAACCTGACCAGTGGGCCCCCTGGACCCACTGTAAGTGACCCACGCGGCCGTCCCCTCTGGTTAAGTCATAGCGCAAAATCCCGAGTACGTCTCCTCTGCTTCGAAAGCGTATTCTCCCCCGAAGCGTTTTCTTTTTCTGATTTTATTAAAAACATAACTTTGACTGGCTATATCTTTTAAAATAAAACTCCAAATGAGTTGATTCTTTTTCCTACCTCTCTCAAATTTCATCTAGTTTATTTTAAGATTTATTCAAAAAATATTTGGGACAACTTTTTGTACTGTATTTGAAATGTGTGTTATTTGAATATTTCTCAAAAATAGGATTTTGGAGAAAAGGCAACCTTCAATAAGTGCACCCCCACATGCATACACTTGAAGGCAAGCATTCTGAACCCTGGCTTAATATTTTTGGATGTTGTTGATATGGTTACAACATCACCTTGACTTGGAGCATACGCTATTTTATGTGACGGTAAGATCATACGCATGAGTGCATAATGGAGATTTCTTTGCTGTTATAAATGGATATGCTGGTGATAGTGATCATCCTCGTAAGCTTCTCATGCATGCCGGAAGGAAGACGGGAAAGTCGTGGTCTTGGGTAGACGCGAGCTTGTCCCTAGTTCCTCGTTGAGACGAGTATGTCCGGTATGGCATGGTGGGGCTTGATGAGTGTTAAGCTTATCTGTTATTAAAAATATTTTTGTTATGCTAATCATGCAGGGAATACTTGAACCTCCTGAGTTGGCCTTAGATCAAGTCTTGTCCAGTAACCCCCACACTTGCTTCGTACTACCAATTGTCCCTGCCATAGGTAGGGTACGGTTCAATAAGTTGTCAACCCCTTTCTAGCACACACCGTACAGAGAGGCCGTGATGAGGGTCCCATGGCCATGGATTAAAGCCAGTCATCCGGTCCGGGGGGCATGGGTGTTTCGGTTGTAGCCGAAGGGGTAGCTCCCCTAGTTTGCGCGCGGTATAAATTTTGTGATCCCATGCTACGTCGAGGTTGTAGCCTCCCCACTTAGAGTTTCGCTTGACAGGTGTCGTGGGTGATTCCAGACACCGGTAAGTTAAGCTGGTGTGTGCAGGTCAGGCGTGTTTTCAGTTAAAAGACCGTAGACAGAATTAGTCCCGATGGACTAAAGAAATCCGTTACCCGTGGGTAAAGAGTACACCCTCTGCAGAGATTATACATCTATTCGAATAGCCGTGTCCATGGTTAAGGACTACAGTCTGGGATAGGTCAAGTGTCGGTCTTAGTGTCGGTCTTCGGAGGAAAAACTGCTAAACCAGAACATTGATTATGAACTGGGACACATATGGATTATGATCATTATTATTGTGGACTAACCATTTACCTTATTTGAATTATTGAGTATCCCTGGGACGGTTCTACCTCCTGGATATTCACTGTGATTATCCTTTATAAGCCCTTTATGTGGTGTCGCTCAGACGCCCGACTGCGGCATGCTTGTTATTTAATTATCCTTTATAAGCCCTTTATGTGGTGTCGTGTAGACGCCCGACTGTGGCATGATTGTTATTTATTTTATTTATAAGCCCTTTATGTGGTGTCGCATAGACGCCCGACTGTGGCATGCTTGTTATTTCTTTTATTTATAAGCCCTTTATGTGGTGTCGCATAGACGCCCGACTGTGGCATGCGTGTTATTTCTTTTATTTATGAGCCCTTTATGTGGTGTCGCTCAGACGCCCGACTGAGGCATGATTTGTTTTCCTTTCCTTTCGAGGCGTCGCTTCAGACACTCGATCGGTGCATTCTATGTCTACTCCCGTAATGCATTTTACATGAATAACTTGCATGCGTGCATCTTAAATTTTGTTTTTCTCGTGACTGACGTTATAGTCATAGAATATTTTCGGAGCATGATTACCCCCTTGTTGTATTATACCCGTGTTCTAAATGTTTGCGAGTACATTCAAATGTACTCACTGGCTTGTCCCTGGCTATTGTCTTGGCCAGATTTCTTGCGTGGAGAAGAGTGTTGCGACGACAGCCCCGGAACCTACGCAGTGTTGACAACAGCCTCGCGAAGATAGGAGTTATCCTGGTCAGCTGTTCTTGTGGGAAATGGAGTCCCATAGACACAGATGTACCACAAACCGCTTCCGCCATCAACCACTAGAAACCAAGTGTTGTACTCATAGGCCACAATGGTCTTGTACTTCATATTTTGTGCTTTGCTTGGAATTCTTGTATCAAGTTGGTGCCTCATCAGCTAACAGTAATCCTGGGGCTGGTGAGCACAAGGGCCATTTTCTGGAGAATTAATATCCCAAAAAACCGGTCCTGACAGACTTGGTATCAGAGCCAGGCTGACCATTGGCTAATCCTATCTTAGCCAGGTCAATAAACCTAGGTTAACCAACCCACCAGACCTTAACCCAACCCCGGCCAAGCTTCTCGTGTAAGATAGCCACACAGTGACCCCGACACTTTTGGCAGTCGGTGCCCAACCTATCAGCTTAGCCTGTCGATCACGCGCCAGTGACCGACACCTAACTTGTCTCATTCGCAAGCGTGCGAAGGAAGACTCCGTCCCCCCCCCCTTTTCTGTAAAAAGGGCACGCTAGCCTCAACCCAGCACAGCCTCTTTCCCAAACCAAGTCAAGATGCCTGGCCCCATTGTTCACAATGAGACCACAGCAACCAACCTTGGAGGTTTTGTGACCGTGCTCGCAAACCTCACCCGCCGTGCCTATGCATTAGAAGAGCCCCTAGAATATGTTGTATACCAAGAACTCATGAGCGGTGAGAGTCGTCAGTTCTGGGCCACTGTACACATCTATGGTAGGGGTCTACCGCCAGAACGCCCCTACAGGTTCACTGGAAGGACCACTTCCTTTGAGCCACAAGCCATCCAACTGGCAGCTCGAGAAGCTATAGTTCAACTCCGGCACTTGTCGCCCAGAGTTAACTGTCGCTCGTTCTACTACTACCCCAGTCGTAACGGGTATGGTAGGCCGCCCCAGGTTGCCAACGGAGATCACGAGATGGATCCTGCACTATTGCATCTGGTGCGCTATGTAAGTGCACTAGAGGAACTGTTCGATCAAATCACCCTTGATCTGATCGCAGCTCGCAAAGAACTGTTTCGCCGAGCCCCCGCGAGAGGAGAAGTGGAGCCCGACGCCGACAACCCAGTCGTGCTGTTCGGACACCCGATCGAGTCCTTGCGGTCTACCCCAGCCATCGACCAAACTACGTTGGTGTCCCCAGAAGCGCTTCGTCGCCTTTTGGGAACACGCTCCAACGGGATTGTAGCCAACAACCCCCGCGATGGTCATCATCGCTACCCCGACCCTGCAGCCCCTCAACCCCATCCGGCAAATCCAGACGGTGAAACCCGTGGAGAAGCTTCGACGTCCACTAGGCAAGCCCGCTTAGATATTAACGGAGTAGACTAAGTCACTCGAGTAGTAACGAGCCTTATTATTTCTACGCCTTGCAATTGTGTGATCCTGTATCGCCATTATTAAAGGATGTCTGCTTGTGCGCCCCAGTACCAGAGACGTTTTCTCAGGACCCTGTCCTTTTGCAGTTTTCATTGTAAACGTCATAGCTATGTTTATTTGTGTGCTGCAGCTTATGTTTGTACCCTAAATTTGTGCTATGAGCAAACTCTTGGTTTCCACTAATGGGAGTATTTTTTTTTTAAACAACCCTTAGCAAATCTCGAGGATGAGATTTTTCTTAAGGGGGGTAGTGTTGTAACACCCCAAAAATTTGACCCTGTTTTATTAATTAAAATTTTGCCAGGAAATTAAATTTTTATTTTTCTGGATTTCTCCTTTGATTTCAGAACCCCCTTCTCTTTAATATTATGGGTTTTTACCTCAAATGGAAACTTTCCAAAAGTATTATTGGACTTGCATGCTCTCTCAATAAAACAATTCTTTATCAGTGGATTTATGTGCGTAATTGTTTTTCATGAGCTTTATTCTTTTAAAAATGATCTTTCATAAATTTGGAGCCCCTTTTGCACTGCAACCTTTTGATAAATGCATTTAAAATTTTCACCAAAATTTGGGGATGTCATGTGAGGTTTCCACATCCCTTTTATGCAAAAATATCCTTTGGTCATTGGAGATTTTGAGCTCTACATCAATTTTTCAAATCTGGTCCAGTAGGTATTTTTGCACTACAACCTATTGAAATATTCTTCTAAAAATTCTTCCAAGTGTTTGGAGATGTCAGTGGATGCTTATAATGCAACTTCATGCAAAAACCCAGTGATGTTCTTTGAAAAATTTGAGTGAATCATCCTCATCTTCATTCTGCTCCAGTTTGGTGATTTGTACTGCAACCCTATTTTTATTTTGCTCTAGTGCCCTTGAGCTTTTTCATACTTATAGTCCTCCCTACCAAACCCTTAAGTCCAGGAGATTGGACCCATTGGGGTATTTTCGGTGCATACAATGATAGCCTTTAGTTTCTGCCCAAAACTGGTTTTCTCAAAAACTTGCACTAACAAGTTTCTGTTTTTGCCAAGCTCACCTTACCACCTTCTTTAGCTCCCAAAGAGACTAGGATCTGGAGATTTTGGCCACCCCAAGAGTTGCCTAGATGACCATGGCATTCTGTCGAACACCCTGTGTGCAGGAACAGTTTTGGCATGTTTTCTAGTTTGCATTGTGGACTTGAGCTCCTGACCCATCCAGCATGTCCACTAAACTCCTAGCTATCCCTAACCCTGGCCTGTTAACTACCAGCATCACCCTAGCTCTCTAGCACGCGCTGGCGTTTCGTCGAACACCTGGCATGCGTGCTCTGGGCACGGCCAGAGCGCGCGTTTTGCACGTGCGTGCGCACGGGTCGCCGCGTCGCACCCCTGGCCCTTGCTCGCCTGCAGAGCCGCGCACTACCCTCGCCCACTCACCGGAAACCTCCAAGCCTCCCTGGCACCCTACAGCGCCGCTGTCAGGGCTCCCTTGGCGGCACGCCGGTGTCGGCAGCGGGCTCTGCCGTGGACGGCGCCGCTCAAGCCACCCGCGCTTGCCAGCTGCCCCCTGTGAATAACCCGAGCTCATCCACTTGCTCGTCGGCACGCGCTCGTCGCCGCCACGACGCCCTGCAGCTACAGAACGGCGACTCGCCGTCGTTCTTATCCACCACTGCGGAGCCAGCCCCGTCGCGCTATAAAAGGAGGCCCCCCGAGCCCCTCCGAGCACTCAAGCAACCTCAGGCCTTCCCCCTAGTGCTCCCCTAGCCGCGGATTGACCGGAAGAAGCTTTCTTCCCCGCCTCCGGCTAGTTCGGTCGCCGCCGCAATCCAGTACCATACGTCGCAGCCAGGCCCTCCCCCATCCATCCAACGCCACCAAACGTCTCCCCACAGTCTTGCGGAGCTGCCTAGCGCCTCAGCCTCGACCAAGGACCACCATAGCCCGAAGCCCCCTTTACTCCCGAACCACCGTCCGCCGCGGAGCTCGCCGCCGGTGACTTCCTCCGTCCCCACCTGCCCAACGACCACCGGGAGGACCACCCCGGTCTGGCGGATCCATCCCTGCCCTCGGGGCCCCGTGGGGAGCTGCCGTTCGTCGACGGCGATCGCCGGAGTCCCGCCCCGTTCGGGCAGAGAGAAAGGAGGGAGAGGAAGACCAGTCAAACCTGACCAGTGGGCCCCCTGGACCCACTGTCAGTGACCCGCGCGGCCGTCCCCTCTGGTTAAGTGATAGCGCAAAATCCCGAGTACGTCTCCTCTGCTTCGAAAGCGTATTCTCCCCCGAAGCGTTTTCTTGTTCTGATTTTATTAAAAACATAACTTTGACTGATCTTTGACTGGCTATATCTTTTAAAATAAAACTCCAAATGAGTTGATTCTTTTTCCTACCTCTCTCAAATTTCATCTAGTTTATTTTAAGATTTATTTCAAAAATATTTGGGACAACTTTTTGTACTGTATTTGAAATGTGTGTTATTTGAATATTTCTCAAAAATAGGATTTTGGAGAAAAGGCAACCTTCAAAAAGTGCACCCCCACATGCATACACTTGAAGGCAAGCATTCTGAACCCTGGCTTAATATTTTTGGATGTTGTTGATACGGTTACAACATCACCTTGACTTGGAGCATACGCTATTTTATGTGACGGTAAGATCATACACATGAGTGCATAATGGAGATTTCTTTGCTGTTATAAATGGATATGCTGGTGATAGTGATCATCCTCGTAAGCTTCTCATGCATGCCGGAAGGAAGACGGGAAAGTCGCGGTCTTGGGTAGACGCGAGCTTGTCCCTAGTTCCTCGTTGAGACGAGTATGTCCGGTATGGCATGGTGGGGCTTGATGAGTGTTAAGCTTATCTGTTATTAAAAATATTTTTGTTATGCTAATCATGCAGGGAATACTTGAACCTCCTGAGTCGGCCTTAGATCGAGTCTTGTCCAGTAACCCCCACACTTGCTTCGTACTACCACTTGTCCCTGCCATAGGTAGGGTACGGTTCAGTAAGTTGTCAACCCCTTTCTAGCACACACCGTACAGAGAGGCCGTGATGAGGGTCCCATGGCCATGGATTAAAGCCAGTCATCCGGTCCGGGGGCATGGGTGTTTCGGTTGTAGCCGAAGGGGTAGCTCCCCTAGTTTGCGCGCGGTATAAATTTTTGTGATCCCATGCTACGTCAAGGTTGTAGCCTCCCCACTTAGAGTTTTTCTTGACAGGTGTCGTGGGTGATTCCAGACACCGGTACGTTAAGCTGGTGTGTGCAGGCCAGGCGTGTTTTCAGTTAAAAGACCGTAGCCGGAATTAGTCCCGATGGACTAAAGAAATCCGTTACCCGTGGGTAAAGAGTACACCCTCTGCAGAGATTATACATCTATTCGAATAGCTGTGTCCATGGTTAAGGACTACAGTCTGGGATAGGTCAAGTGTCGGTCTTAGTGTTGGTCTTCGGAGGAAAAACTGCTAAACTAGAACATTGATTATGAATTGGGACACATATGGATTATGATCATTATTATTGTGGACTAACCATTTACCTTTTTTGAATTATTGAGTATCCCTGGGACGGTTCTACCTCCTGGATATTCACTGTGATTATCCTTTATAAGCCCTTTATGTGGTGTCGCTCAGACACCCGACTGCGGCATGCTTGTTATTTAATTATCCTTTATAAGCCCTTTATGTGGTGTCGCGTAGACGCCCGACTGTGGCATGATTGTTATTTATTTTATTATAAGCCCTTTATGTGGTGTCGCATAGACGCCCGACTGTGGCATGCTTGTTATTTCTTTTATTTATAAGCCCTTTATGTGGTGTCGCATAGACGCCCGACTGTGGCATGCGTGTTATATCTTTTATTTATGAGCCCTTTATGTGGTGTCGCTCAGACGCCCGACTGAGGCATGATTTATTTTTCTTTCCTTTCGAGGCATCGCTTCAGACACTCGATCGGTGCATTCTATGTCTACTCCCGTAATGCATTTTACATGAATAACTTGCATGCGTGCATCTTAAATTTTGTTTATCTCGTGACTGACTTTATAGTCATGGAATATTTTCGGAGCATGATTACCCCCTTGTTGTGTTATACCCGTGTTCTAAATGTTTGCGAGTACATTCAAACGTACTCACTGGCTTGTCCCTGGCTATTGTCTTGGCCAGATTTCTTGCGTGGAGAAGAGCGTTGAGATGACAGCCCCGGAACCTACGCCGTGTTGACAACAGCCTCGCGAAGATAGGAGTTATCCTGGTCAGCTGTTCTTGTGGGAAATGGAGTCCCATAGACGCGGATGTACCACAAACCGCTTCTGCCATCAACCACTAGAAACCAAGTGTTGTACTCATAGGCCACAATGGTCTTGTACTTCATATTTTGTGCTTTGCTTGGAATCTTGTATCAAGTTGGTGCCTCATCAGCTAACAGTAATCCTGGGGCTGGTGAGCACAAGGGCCATTTTCTGGAGAATTAATATCCCGGAAAACCGGTCCTGACAGTAGGTAAATCATAAAAACAAAATTTTTGATGTGGAATGCTACTTGGCATAATTTCAATGTAATTCTTCTTAATTGTGGTATGAATATTCAGATCCGAAAGATTCAAGATAAAAGTTCATATTGACATAAAAGTAACAATACTTCAAGCATACTAACTAAGCAATTATGTCCTCTCAAAATAGCATGGCCAAAGAAAGTTCATCCCTACAAAATCATATAGTTTAGTCATGCTCCATTTTCGTCACACAAGAATGCTCTCATCATGCACAACCCCGATGACAAGCCAAGCAATTGTTTCATACTTTAGTAATCTCAAACCTATAAACTTTCACGCAATATATGAGCGCGAGCCATGGACATAGCACTATGGGTGGAATAGAATATGATGATGGGGGTTATGTCGAGAAGACAAAAAAGGAGAAAGTCTCACATCAACGAGGCTAATCAATGAGCTATGGAGATGCCCATCGATTGATGTTAATGCAAGGAGTAGGGATTGCCAAGCAACGGATGCACTAGAGCTATAAATGTATGAAAGCTCAACAAAAGAAACTATGTGGGTGTGCATCCAACTTGCTTGCTCACGAAGACCTAGGGCACTTGAGGAGGCCCATTGTTGGAATATACAAGCCAAGTTCTATAATGAAAAATTCCCACTAGTATATGAAAGTGACAAAACAAGAGACTCTCTATCATGAAGATTATGGTGCTACTTTGAAGCACAAGTGTGGCAAAGGATAGTAACATTGTCCCTTCTCTCTTTTTCTCTCCCTTTTTTTGGGCCTTCTCTTTTTTTATGGCCTTTCTCTCTTTTTTTATTCCTCACTTGGGACAATGCTCTAGAAAATGATGATCATCACACTTCTATTTATTTACAACTCAATGATTACAACTCGATACTAGAACAAAGTATGACTCTATATGAATGCCTCCGGCGGTGTACCAGGATATGCAATGAACCAAGAGTGACATGTATGAAAGAATTATGAATGGTGGCTTTGCCACAAATACTATGTCAACTACATGATCATGCAAAGCAATATGACAATGATGCACGTGTCATGATAAACGGAACGGTGGAAAGTTGCATGGCAATATATCTCGGAATGGCTATGGAAATGCCATAATAGGTAGGTATGGTGGCTTTTTTGAGGAAGATATAAGGAGGTTTATGTGTGAAAGAGCGTATCATATCACGGGGTTTGGATGCACCGGCGAAGTTTGCACCAACTCTCAATGTGAGAAAGGGCAATGCACGGTACCGAAGAGGCTAGCAATGATGGAAGGGTGAGAGTGCGTATAATCCATGGACTCAACATTAGTCATAAAGAACTCACATACTTATTGCAAAAATTTACAAGTCATCAAAAACCAAGCATTACGCGCATGCTCCTAGGGGGATAGAATGGTAGGAAAAGACCATCGCTCGTTCCCGACCGCCACTCATAAGGATGACAATCAAAGAACACCTCATGTTTCAAATTTGTTACATAACGTTTACCATACGTGCATGCTACGGGACTTGCAAACTTCAACACAGGTATTTCTCAATTTCACAACTACTCAACTAGCACAACTTTAATATCACTATCTCCATATCTCAAAACAATCATCAAGTATCAAACTTCTCTTAGTATTCAATGCACTTTATATGAAAGTTTTTATTATACCCATCTTGGATGCCCATCATATTAGGACTAGTTTCATAACCAAAGAAAATTACCAAGCTGTTTAGGACTCTCAAAATAATATAAGTGAAGCATGAGAGAATAATAGTTTCTATAAAACAAAACCACCACCGTGCTCTAAAAGATATAAGTGAAGCACTAGAGCAAACAACAAACTACTCCAAAAGATATAAATGAAGATCAATGAGCAGTTAAATAATTATGTAGCTATGTGAAGACTCTCTATCATTTAAGAATTTCAGATCTTGGTATTTTATTCAAACAGCAAGCAAAGCTAAAGAAAATAAAATGACGCTCCAAGCAAAACACATATCATGTGGTGAATAAAAATATAGCTCCAAGTAAAGTTACCGATGAACGAAGACGAAAGAGGGGATGCCTTCCAGGGCATCCCCAAGCTTAGGCTCTTGGGGTGCCTTGGGCATACCCAAGCTTAGGCTCTTGCCACTCCTTATTCCATAGTCCATCGAATCTTTACCCAAAACTTGAAAACTTCACAACACAAAACTCAGCAGAAAACTTGTAAGCTCCGTTAGCGAAAGAAAACACAACACCACTTCAAGGTACTGTAATGAACTCATTCTTTATTTATATTGGTGTTAAACCTACTGTATTCCAACTTCTCTATGGTTTATAAACTATTTTACTAGCCATAGATTCATCAAAATAAGCAAACAACACACGAAAAACAGAATCTGTCAAAAACAGAACAGTCTGTAGTAATCTGTATCAAACGTATACTTCTGGAACTCCAAAAATTCAAAAATAAATTTTTCGACCTGAGGAATTTGTCTAGTAATCATCTTCAAAAAGAATCAACTAAATAGCACTCTCCAGTAAAAAGTTGAACCAAAACTCGTGAGCGCTAAAGTTTCTGTTTTTTACAGCATGATCATAAAGACTTCACCCAAGTCTTCCCAAAGGTTCTACTTGGCACAAACACTAATTAAAACATAAAACCACTTATAATCAGAAGCTAGATGTACTATTTATTACTAAACAGAACCAAAAAGCAAGAAACTAGAATAAAGTTGGGTTGCCTCCCAACAAGCGCTAACGTTTAACGCCCCTAGCTAGGCATGATGATTTAAATGATGCTCACAAAAAGATAAGAATTGAAACATAAAGAGAGAATCATGAAGAATATGACTAGCACATTTAAGTCTAACCCACTTCCTATGCATAGGGATTTTGTGAGAAAACAACTTATGGGAACAATAATCATCTAGCATAGGAAGGAAAAACAAGCATAACTTCAAAACTTTCAACACATAGAGAGGAAACTTGATATTATTGCAATATGTAGAAGCATATGATCCTCTCTCATAATAATTTTTAGTAGCATTATGAATGAATTCAACAATATAACCAGCACCTAAAGCATTCTTTTCATGATCTAAAAGCATAGAAAATTTACTACTCTCCACATAAGCAAAATTCTTCTCATTAGGAATAGTGGGAGTATCATAAGAGATTCGAATACTATAAATTGTTTCCACATTAAAAGAGTAATGTTCAGAAAAAGAGTAATCATAATCATGACAAGTTTTATAAATATAATCATCACTAATTTTTATAGCATAAGTTTCATCACAGTAATCATCATAAGTAGCAACTTTGTTCTCATCATAATCAATTGAAACATCTTCCAAGATAGTGGAATCATTACTAAATAAAGTCATGACCTCTCCAAATCCACTTTCATCAATATAATCATCATAGGTAGAAGGCATGCTATCATCATAAAAACTTTGCATATCAAAACTTGGGAGGCTAAAAATATCATCTTCATTAAACGTAGCATCCCCAAGCTTGGACAAACATTAATTGCAGCAAATATATTCTCAAAAACATCATCTTCTTCAAACATAGCATCCCCAAGATTGGGCCTTTTCATATCATAAGCCTAATCACTCTCATCATTAATAGTATGGATAGCACCAATAGTATAGCAAACATTATTATCATATTCTTCCAAGCAAGTGCCAAAAAGATTTTCAAGATCATAAGAAGTATCATTATCTTCCCAATCATAATCATCACAACAAGCAATAGGAATAACGAGATCATAATCAAGTGCATCATCTTCCACAATTATTTTTAATTCATTTTCATGAGGCACAACAATAATAGGAGCAACATTATTTGGGAGAGATAACTTTTTACCTCTCTTCCTTTTTCTTTTCTTCTTCTTCACCACATCATGTGTGGGTTCAATCCTCCTTTTGGAGATCCTTATTAATGAGATTGGTTGAATAGAAGGCTCCTCCTCGTTACCTGATTCATCATAAGAAACAATAGGAGAATATTGGGAAGTCTCTTCCCTTTCGTTAGTATTCTCTTCATCTTCTATTTGTTTTCTTTTCTTTATGTAATTGGCAATATAAGGATTTTCAATGCAATTCACTGCACAATACATATAAATCTTCTCTAGATCAAAACCAAGAAGTTTATAACGGGCAAATTCTGGAAGATGCTTAGTTATACGTTTCATTTCTTCGTAGCCCATAAGCAAACTAAGTTCATTATAATGTGCAAGGGAAATCAAGTCATCACAATTTTTGGACACGATTAGATCATGAAACAATTTGCATCGGATAGCTAAATGACCCTGTTCATTGCAAAGTCCACAAGTACGGCCAAGAAAATTTAAATCTTCAGCACAAACATCTAGCCTTTCTTGCAAAAATTTAGTTTCTAAGTGCTTATGCCTCTTGCAATATCTATCTTCCCTATTTGGTGTGTACTTGCAAACCCAATGCACTCCACAAAAATTGACATGTTTATAGGAGACATTTTCATCATAACTCGTGCAATCATCATTAGTACCATGGATATTCAAGGAGTTCATACTAACACCATTGCAATCATGCTCATCATTCAAAGATTTAGTGCCAAACATTTTAATGCATTCTTATTCTAACACTTTGGCACAATTTTCCTTTCCATCATACTCACGAAAGATATTAAAAAGATGAAGCGTAAGAGACAAACTCAATTCCAATTTTTTTATAATTTTCTTTTATAAACTAAACTAGTGCTAAAACAAGAAACAAAAAGATTAGATTGCAAGATCTAAAGATATACCTTCAAGCACTCACCTCCCCGGCAACAACGCCAGAAAAGAGCTTGATGTCTACTACGCAACCTTCTTCTTGTAGACGTTGTTGGGCCTCCAAGTGCAGAGGTTTGTAGGACAATAGCAAATTTCCCTCAAGTGGATGACCTAAGGTTTATCAATCCAGGGTAGGCATAGGATGAAGATGGTCTCTCTCAAACAACCCTGCAACCAAATAACAAAGAGTCTCTTGTGTCCCCAACACACCCAATACAATGGTAAATTGTATAGGTGCACTAGTTCGACGAAGAGATGGTGATACAAGTGCAATATGGATGGTAGATATAGGTTTTTGTAATCTGAAAATATAAAAACAGCAAGGTAACTAAAGATAAAAGTGAGCGTAAACGGTATTGCAATGCTAGGAAACAAGGCCTAGGGTTCATACTTTCACTAGTGCAAGTTCTCTCAACAATAATAACATAGTTGGATCATATAACTATCCCTCAACATGCAACAAAGAGTCACTCCAAAGTCACTAATAGCGGAGAACAAACGAAGAGATTATGGTAGGGTACGAAACCACCTCAAAGTTATTCTTTCCAATCAATCCGTTGGGCTATTCCTATAAGTGTCACAAACAGCCCTAGAGTTCGTACTAGAATAACACCTTAAGACACAAATCAACCAAAACCCTAATGTCACCTAGATACTCCAATGTCACCTCAAGTATCCATGGGCATGATTATACGATATGCATCACACAATCTCAGATTCATCTATTCAACCAACACATAGAACCTCAAAGAGTGCCCCAAAGTTTATACCGGAGAATCAAGACGAAAACGTGTGCCAACCCCTATGCATAAGTTCATGGGCAGAACCCGCAAGTTGATCACCAAAACATACATCAAGTGAATCACGTGATATCCCATTGTCACCACAGATACGCATGGCAAGACATACATCAAGTGTTCTCAAATCATTAAAGACTCAATCCGATAAGATTAGTTCAAAGGGAAAACTCAATCCATTACAAGAGAGTAGAGGGGGAGAAGAAACATAAGATCCAACTATAATAGCAAAGCTCGTGATACATCAAGATCGTGCCAAATCAAGAACACGAGAGAGAGAGAGATTAAACACATAGCTACTGGTACATACCCTCAGCCCCGAGGGTGAACTACTCCCTCCTCGTCATGGAGAGCGTCGGGATGATGAAGATGGCCACCGGTGGGGGTTCCCCCCTCCGGCAGGGTGCCAGAACGGGCTCCCGAGAGGTTTTTGGTGGCTACAGAGGCTTGCGGCGGCGGAACTCCTGATCTCTTCTGTTCCCCGAAGTTTTTAGGGTATATGGATATATATATATATATATATATATATATATATATATATATATATATATATATATATATATATAGGTGAAAGAAGTACGTCAGGAGAGCCACGAGGGGCCCATGAGGGTGGAGAGCGCACCCTAGGGGGGTGGGCGCGCCCCCCTACCTCGTGGCTCCCTCGTTTCTTTCCTGACGTGCACTCCAAGTCTATCAGCTTGCTTTCCTTCCAAAAATAACTTCTCCAGAAGGTTTCATTCCGTTTCGACTCCATTTGATATTCCTTTTCTTCGAAACACTGAAACAAGGAAAAAAAGCAGGAACTGGCACTGGGCTCTGGGTCAATAGGTTAGTCCCAAAAATAATATAAAGTGTTTAATAAAGCCCATAAACATCCAAAACACATAATATAATAGCATGGAACAATCAAAAATTATAGATACGTTGGAGACGTATCAGCTCTGAGCTCCTGACAATCATTGGTGTTGTGACTGTGCACGTTGTGGAAGGCGCAGAACGGTCGGCTGCTCTTGGATGACTCAGGCTGGTCCCTGCCATGCTTCGTGTGTGGCTCTGCCGCGAGTACGGCTGCTCCCTTGCGCTTCACGTCCTTGACCTTGGCTTTCTTCTCCTCCAGGTCTGCAGCTGGGAGCTCGAGAAGGGAAAGGCGCCCTTCCTCAGCCCTTGCGCACTTGGTCGCCAGGTTAAACAGCTCCAGGGATGTGCACAGCTCCTCGTGGATGGCGAGCTCCTCCTTCATCTTGACGTCGCGGACGCCATCGGAGAACGCCGAGGTGATGGCCTCGTCCATCACCTTGGGGATCTTGAGGCGAACATTGTTGAAGTGCTGGATGTACTTCTGGAGGGTCTCTCCTGGTTGTTGCTTGACGCGGCGCAGGTCACCCGCGGTCGGGGGGCGGTCGCGAGTGCCCTGGAAGTTGGCGACGAAGCGGTCGCGCATCTTGTCCCAGGAGGAGATCGAGCCTGGAGGCAGGTTCGGGAGCCATGAACGGGCGTCGTCTTTGAGCGCCATGGGGAACCAGTTCGCCATGACTTTATCTTCGCCGTTGGCCGCCTCGATGCTCAACTCGTAGAGCTGCAAGAACTCCGCGGGGTCGGGGGTGCCGACGTAACAAGGAGGTAGATCCGGCTTGAACTTGCCTGGCCAGGCGACGCTACGCAGCTCGGGGGTGAAGGCGCGGCAACCGGCCGTGGTCACCGGGGCCCGTCTTGGAGGTGGAGCTTGGTCTTGGCACCCGCGCGCCGCCATGGCGAGCGGCGCAGGGCCCTGCCGTAGCAAGCGATCCTGACGTGGCGGTGCGGGGAGCGGTGGAGCGTTCTCTTGCGGGCGAGGGACTTCTCGACAGCTTCCTTCTTCGCGCATTGGCACCGGACGCGGTGGGTCGCACCGCGGAGCCGCGCGCCTTGGTGCCAGGGCACCGTCTTGGTGCAGAGGTGGTGGAGGTGCTCCGTGAGCCACGTTGCCCGTAGCTGGCGGTAGACGAGGTAGCGAGAGGGACGGTGCAGGGGAGCCCCCTGCAGCGCTGACAAGCTCGGCGATGCGGTCTAGCCAGTCCTCGTAGAAGTCGTCGACGGGGTGGTAGTGCAGGAGCTCACGTGCCATGCACAGCGCAACCTACGCGTCCACCGGAGCGCGATGAGCGTGGGACGACGAACCGGCCGGGGTCAGCAGCGGAGTGGCGGTGCGGCCGTCACGCCGCCCCGAGGGGTGCAGCGAGGAGGCTTGCTGCTCGTTTCCCGCCGGGCCGGTGGCAGCGTTGGCGGCAGGCGACAGAGAACAACGAGGTGGCCCGCCGACGGGAGCCGTCTGGGCGACGCGGGTGGCGAGGGCAGCCCTGCGCTCAGCGCGGGCTCGGCGGGCGTCCGCCATGGAGATGACGAAGCAACGGGGCGCGGAGCGACGGAAGGAAAGCTTCAGCGCACCCCTACCTGGCGCGCCAAATGTCAGATTTCGGGTTCTAGCAAAACCCTTAAGGTTCCAACTCTTGGGTGCGCACGAAGATCTCTCCCTCACAGATCACGCCCTCACACGCTTCGCGATCTCTAGGCTAGCTCGACGAACTCGCAACACAAGGGACACAAGATTTATACTGGTTCGGGCCACCGTTGTGGTGTAATACCCTACTCCAGTGTGTGGTGGTGGATTGCCTCTTGGGCTGAGGATGAACAGTACAACAGGAAGAACAGCCTCCTAAGGAGAGGTGTTCTTGTGCTTGGTGAACTTGTGTGGGTGAGGATTGCTCGAGATCCGATTGATCTGCCTCTGAATGAGTTGCCTCCTACGGTGGTGGCTAGTCCTATTTATAGAGGCCCCGGTCCTCTTCCCAAATATTGAGCGGGAAGGGATTCCACAACGGCCAATTTGAAAGGGGACAGCTAGTACAGCTTATCCTGACAGAAGTGGTCTTCGCCTGCCAAAGGCTCCGGTGGTGACGCCGTCTTGGGCTCCACGGTGACCTCCGTCTTGCCGTCCTGCTGGTCTTTGTCTCGTTGCACCGATAGGGAAACCTTTGCCTGATGCCTCGGAACTCCTCGCCTGCGCTTGCCTCCTTAGCACCAAAGTGGAAACAAGGACACTGCGCACGCTGGCGCCTGCCTGGCGCCCGCCTGGTCTCGATCGTCATGGCTCACGTCACGAGAACCTCACGAGGGTTTGCCTTGCCTTGATCTCTCCGCCCCTCGCGAGCCAGCCTGGTGAGGCCGCTCCCGAGGAGGTCTTGCATCGTCCGCCTCGTGAGGCTTGGCCCCTCGCGAGGGTCTTGAAAGCTTGTTGGTGAAGATGGGCCGTACGGGCCCGCTCGCAGAGCCCCGCCGTGGGCCGCAGGCAGGCAAGTCTCGGGACCCCCGTTCCCAGAACGCGGACACATCTTGGTATAGTTCAGCCATGAGGTTAACCGAAGCAATTTGTTACGTATGGAGAATCACTGGCTAGATATGGAGGACACATGCAGGATCATCTTGGAGGGCCGGTCTCGGGGTACTAGACACTTTCAGTCCTCTGCCTCGCTTATCAATTTCAAAATGAGGCACATCCGTGCCGCCTTGAGACACTGGAAGAGACACAGGGCCAGCCTCGAGCTTCTTATTAATAACAACAAACATGTGGTTGAGTACCTTAATATGGTTGAGGAACGGCGACCGCTATCCTCTCTAGAAAAGGTTCTCAGGCAATTTGCTTCTGCTAAAGCCGAACAGCTTGTTTTGTGGCAAACTGAAATGTGGCGCAGGAGGGCCAAGTTACGGTGGTGTGTCTCCGGGGATGAGGGCAACAAATTCTTCCATGCAGCAGCCAACGGTCATGCAAGGAGAAATAAGATCAAAGTTATTGTTCATGAAGGGGTTGAGTTCTTTGACAATGCACATAAACTACAGCTTGCCACCAACTACTTCTCCGAACTTCTTGGGCAGCCCGCTCTCTCTGCCAACTGTACAGCTAAGCTCTCTGTACCCCACTTTGGACCTCTCCTGCCTTGAAGCAGAGTTCACATGGTCTGGGATTGTTGCTGCCATCAACCATTCCCCAAATAACCGAAGCCCCGTCCCGGATGGGTTCACTAATGAGTTCTTCAAAATGTTTCACAGCACACTCAGGCCCGATCTCGAGCTCTTCTTCTCAGATTTGTATCATAACTGTGTGGACTTGACTGGGATTGACACGGCTTTCATTTCGCTCCTGCCTAAAAAGGACACACCGCTGGAGCTGCGGAACTTTAGGCCTATCTCCATCGTCCAGAGCGTACCAAAGCTGGCCAGCAAAGTTCTTGCCCGTAGACTGCGGAGTCAGATACCACATCTAATTCATTCCTTTCAGTCTGGTTTTGCCAAAGGGAGGTCTATCGTGGAAAACTTTGCCATGGCTGCTGACATGGTTCAGTCTGCCCATAAGAGGAATCTTCCCATGGTAGTACTCAAGCTAGATTTCCGCAAAGCTTTTGACACGGTCAGCTGGCAGTGCCTCTATACCATCATGGAAGCCTGGGGTTTCCCTCAGAGATGGATCAGTTGGCCTTCTACGCTCCTTTCGATGGCCAGTTCAAGAGTTATGGTTAATGGTGAGCTTGGCGATCCTTTCATGGCTAAGAAAGGGCTGAGGCAGGGTGACTCCACGTCACCATACTTGTTTATCCTGGTTGCATATGTGTTGCGAAGGTTATGTTGTGCCCAGTTTGAGGCTAGTAATCTGGTTCATCCGCTCGGGTCGGATCAGTTGTTTCTTGTTTTGCAGTACGTGGATGACACACTGTTACTTTTTCAGAGTAATATACAGCAGGCCAACCTCGTCAAACAAATCCTTACAGTTTTTTCTGACTTCTCGGGCTTGCAAATTGATTTTCACAAGAGCACCTTGATCCCTATATGCTTGGACAATACAGATGCTAACCAGATTGCTGCCCTCTTTGGTTGCCCCGTCTCTTCGTTTCCCTGCACGTACCTAGGCCTTCCTCTTTCTCTGCACAAGATCAGACATGGCATGCTTCTGCCAGTAATCCATAGGGTTGATAAGCGGCTGTCTGGTTGGTTGGCTGCCCTTCTATCTTCCGGTGGCCGTCTAACTCTGATCAATTCAGTCCTCGCCAGTATCCCAAGCTACTTTATGACATGTTTCATATGGCCTAAGGAATCCATTGCTAAACTGGAGAGCCTATTGCGGGCGTTCTTTTGGCAAGGAAAGAATCATGCTAAAGGCGGTCACTGTCTGGTGGCATGGGAATACGTCACTTTACCAAAGAAGTCCGGTGGGCTAGTGTGAGAGATCTCTCTGCTCATAACAAAGCTATGCTATGCAAGTTTGTTGTTAAGGTCTTGCAACGGTCTGATATTCCTTGCTTCCAGTGGCTTGCGGCTCGCTATTGTCAAAATCAGGTGTTCTCTGGTGCCCATTACAAGGATACGCCAATTTGGAAGGGGTTCAAACAGTTTATTCCCTTGGTTATGTCTGCCTCTCATTGCTCCCTGGGTACTGGACACCTTATTTCTTTCTGGAAGGACAAATGGTTGCCTGCTGGACGTTTATGCCATGAATTCCCAGTTCTTTTCTCCTATGCTAAGAGTATCTGGTGCAGTGTTGCTTCATAGTTCTCTGACAACTGTTGGGATATCCAACTACACCCAAATCTATCCCGAACAGCAGCTCAGGAGTTGCATCTTCTTCAAGCTTTTTTGCTAGGAGTTCAGCCCTCCTCTACCAGTCAAGATCACTGTCTCTCATCTCTCTACAAAAAGAAGTGAGTACTGCCTTTTTTATCACCTCCTTATCTTTAGGGGCGTCAACAGCAACTTCCTGCAGTGGGTTTGGGATCCTGTTATCCCCTTGAAATACAGGATCTTCCTTTGGTTGGCTTTCTGGGGCCATCTGAATACCCGAGACAATATGGTAAAGAAGCAGTGGTCTTCTATTGCTACGAATGCCTGTTGTGATATATGCCCAGCTATCGAGTCCATCAGCCATCTAGCTTTGAGATGCATTTGTGCCCCTGCTGTCTGGGAGAGGTTTGATCTGCTTGACGCTGCTTATAACTCCGTGGATTTATTGGATTTTGTTCAACGAGCTCATCTACGCTGGCATGCATCCCACAAGCTGCATATTCTAGTTGTTGCTGGTCTCTTCACTCTTTGGCATGCCAGAAATGACCGGGTTTTCAACCACAAGCGCTGGTCTCCGCTCTATACGAGGATGTACGCTGCTCAACTGTTATCATTATGGAGCCACCGTGCTTGGCGACCTGGAGATAAAACAACCATCTTGTCTTAGTCGCAAACTCTGTTGGCATAGTTTAGTTCGCCTAGCTCGTGCTTTGCTATGTCCTTCCTTCCCCCCTTTTTTTTCTTCTTATCTAGGCTACTCATGGCCTTCGCACCACGGTGCAAAATATGAGCCTCATGTATGGGACCTATGGTATTTGGGCTTCGGCCTTTTGAAATATATAAGGTAGAATGTGATCTACCTTTCATTAAAAAAAGCCTTGCCAGCCCTTGACATATGAAAGACAAAACATGTCCTTAACCGGATGGTACCGACTTTCATACAAGTGTTGCACGCCTATCGCCAACTTGTGCCGTGAGATGTTTGGTCAAGTTCTATAACGAGTGAAACCTTCAACCTTCTATTACAGGTAGGGCCCGGTCAGGTAGATACATGGCTTCGGTGCAGATAGTAAATAGGTGATAAGTTTCTTTGGTTTAGTAGCCGGTTAAACTGAAGATCCGATACCTTCTTCCCTTGGTCTGGGTAGATAGTTTACACGGGGGTCGTCTCCACAGGCTCTTTGTGCAAGATCTGAAGACGATAATTGCTTGGCGTGCAGCTTTGCCAGCCATGCCATCCCGGGATCCCGACGGCCTCTGTTCTGGCAATGGGCTTGGGGCTGGGGACAGGGACCAGGGGAAACCTTTGGTTGGCAGAGAAGGCCATGATGTCGACGGTGCTCCGGGCTCCTTCCTTCTACCTATAGGCATCATCGAGGTCTGCTCCCCTCCCCTTCCCTCCCATTTGTCCCTAGTGAAAACCAAAATCCTTTTGATTTGGGTGGTGGTGGCACTCCAGCGCCGTTCACTATCTTGAATGTGTCGCCTTTGGAGAGTGGGAGGGAAGGCAATGCTCTCCCGTAGGTAATCGGCCGTTGTTTGCGGTCGGTGTGTTCTTCATTGGTGCGGTGCTCAGTGGTAGATTGGGTTCCTACTGGAGCTCCGGTTTCCCCATGGCGCCATGCATTTCTTCTCACTGCGTCTTCGGTGGTGCTTTCGTCCGGCAGCTGGGTCGTGCGCCGTGGTGGGCTTCAAAGGCGAGCATCGCAATGGATGAGGTGTTTCGTGGAGTGAGGTGCTAGTGCTTGTCGTCCTACCTTGGGCTTCTGGTTGTTCGATATCTATGCATGCTCAGGGGGCAGCAACTCCGCCATGCCGACGATGCGGCACCCTACAAGCCAGCGCGAGAAGGCAGGTGGTGCCTTCTTTGGTGGCGGAGACAAATGATGTGATGCCGTTGTGGCCTTGGGGATTTGATGACACACGGGTTTCCTCCGGCGGCAAACCACCTCCTTGGCTTCGTCTCCTCTTTGACAAGATCGCGGCATCAACCGAAGGCATCGTTTGTTCAAGCTTTTGGGTTTTTTCTATACGGTGGCTTGCTACCTGGTTCTATAGTTTCATGTATCCTTTTGCTATTTTTATGTCTCTATTTTGTTGCTCTTGTGTGTGTTCTGTGGCCATCAGGTCTGTAAAGGGCATCACTGATTTAACGCGGGGCCTCGGCCTTGTTATTAAAAAATGTAGGCTACATTTGTTTGGTTGTTCGACCACAAAAGTAGGCATGCCAAAGCTCATAGATTCGGAGGTCACACTTCTAACGCTTTGTCCAACATACTTGCAAGCCAGACGTTTAGGATATCATCACGATCTTTCATGTTAATTTGTTCTTGACCATGATCATAAAGCCCTTCAAGTAAAAGCTTGCAATACCGTTATTGGTAAGTTTTTGGGTTACTAACAAAGAGTTAATAATGTTTGACGAGCAGGTCCAGTCTTAAAATTATGATGTACTCTCTCCGTCCCATAATGTAAGATGTTTTTTGACACTACACTAGTGTCAGAAAACATCCTATATTATGGACGGAGGGAGTAGCAATTTGAAAGTCAACATGTGATTGGATGATTGGAAAGGTGAGTGTATCTCATAGCAAACTTGAGACCAGACAACAAGTTTGACATCACATGTATCTCAAGAAGGCGGATTATTATCCCCTCACTGGGAGTGGACGTTTTCATTGATAATGAGGCACATGTGATGGCATCATCAATCATAGACTCCACGACTACAACATTCGGTAGAAGTCGTGTGAGTTATATCAGGAAAAAAGTTTAGACCTTTCTGAAACTTCTAAACATGCATTTCGCATTTTGTTGAGAACATAGGGCTCCATGGAGCTCGAGAGCCAAGTTATTAGCAGCTCGACAAATGCTATGAGAATACCGGTGGCACCCTTACTGTATGTTAAGGGTCTCTACAATTTAAAAAATTGTCATATAAAAGTTAAGTTGTCGGTGTACAAAAGAAGGGGCGCATCTTTGTACCCCTTTACCTGTGCACGGACAGTCGGAGCTGCGCTCACGGCCACACCAAGCAGAACAGGGGAGGTGAACCAAGGTAAAACCGAAGCCCCAAGACAGCCAGAGCAATGCCAAGGCCGAGACCACAAAGAAGCAGAGAGGCGAAGCAGGTTCCCCCGGCAAGATCCTTGCCAGGGGCAGCCTCAGCAGCCCCGGCAAGACCCTTGCCGGGGCAGCTCGTCCAACACCAGCGGAGCGCGCCACCCTTGAGCCCCCGGTCTCCAACGCCATCGACCACGTTGGACCAGGGCTCGGGAGGCACCTCCATGGTGGCATGCAGATCTTTGTGAAGACAAGGAACATTCAAGATCAGATGAGGATTAAAAGATGATGATCCTCGGCAAGACCCTTGCCGAGGAGAGCCACAAGACCCCCAGCAAGATCCTTGCCGGGGACGACAGCGCGCCACGGCAAGACCCTTGCCGGGCCACCCGGCAAGGCCCTCGCCAAGGGCGCTAGCAGGGCCACCTGCGAGGCCCGCGCCAGCCAAGTCTCCACCGTCGTTCGCATGCAGCTGCCAGCCCAACCAGCTGGGCAGGCACCTGCGTGGCAACATGCAGCTTCCAGGCCAACTCAGCACACGCCTGCGTGGCGGCATGCAGATCTTCGTGAAGGCTCCACCACCGCGCCACCTCAGGTGCCTGCCTGCCTACATGGTGCCGCACGCATCGCTGGCCAGGGCGCGTGTCGAAGCGAGGAGGAGCGGCGACAGACGGGACGGGCCTCGCTCCCGTCCCCGATAAAGCAAGGGGACACCTCAGCGGCGCATTAAATGCGTCTTGTCCTGTAATACGAGTGATAAGCTCGTAGCACTGTGCGCCTTTCCACCTCCTGTGTGCCACTGTGGCAGCCCCTTTCGACTATAAAAGGAGGCCCATGGCGTACTGGAGAGGGATTCGGCTCTTTGAAACCATGCACCCACCATAGCTAGTTCGAGAGCTCAAGAACTCTCTGAAATACAGCCACCAAAGCAGGACTAGGGTTTTACGCATCCTCGCGGCCCGAACCTGGGTCAACGATCCTTGTGCTAATTACTAATCCTGCTCTTCTCGCAACCCTGCGCCCCGGCAACCGTAGTAGGGATTCTTGTGATCCCATAGGTGTCGTTCCACACCGACATCTTTGGCGCGCCAGCCAGGGGGCGGAATTGTGAGAATCTGGTCTAGTAGTTAGCCTAGCATTTCTTCATCGCCATGGCTCCCAAGAAGAAGACGGCCACGGCGATCGGCTCGTCGGGGGCCGAACGGCCCGTGCCAGTGCGGGCGAGCAGCGGCCCGGTCGCGGACAAAACCCGAGCCGCGGTCCGCGAGCACCAGCATCGCCCTGGCAGTCAGAGCATGGCGAGCGGCGCCGTTCGCGTGCCAGGCGATGGGCCGCATGTCGCCAGGTCCAAAGATGGAGCCGGGCCCCCCGCAGGCGGCGCGGGGCCCTCCAGGAGTGTCGTTGTGCCACCCCCGGGCGGCGCAGCAACGTCCAAGACGCCCACGCCGGCGACCACTGCGCTCTTCCCATGGTGTGCGCGACGAGCAGCGTCACCACGCCGGTGAACCTGGGCACCGCCGTGGGAAGAGCCCCGTGCGTCGTCCGCGGGACGAAGGAGTTCAGCATGCCTGCCGAAGTGCTGGCGAAAATGGCGCGCAGCCGCTGGGTCGTGATGGAGCTCCTTCTAACGTGGTTAGAAGTCACCGCCACCTACGCCAGCAAAGGCTTTGGCGCGCGCGCAGCTGCTCCTCGACTTCCCTCCTGCCGCGGAGAAGCTCGACGAGTGGAGGGCCACCATCCGAAGCCTCGTCGCTGTCGCCAACAAAGATGATCCACGACCGACGGGACCCTCGGGCCGACGCTCCACCGAGCCACCACATGCCAGCGCTAGGAGGACCGGGGGTGCTGCAGTCATGGTGCACTCTCCTCCTCCTCGCCAGCCGCCGCGGGCGTCGACTCGTCGTGACGACACTTGTGATAACATCTCTATAGCGTCGTCCGACCCACGGACCCACCGCGACCAGCGCCAAGTTCTTCGAGAACGAGCTCACGAAGATGCTCGAACCACCATCGAGCGCCGGCGTGATATACTCCACCAGTCGGACAAGCGGGCGACACCTGCTACGGACCACCCGGCACCGGGGGGCTCCGGCGGCCTACCTTACGAGGTGGGCTGCCCGGCCTTTACCCGCGAGCTGCGGCAGTTCCAGTGGCCGTCCCACCGCACGTTCAAGCCCGACGTGGGCAAGAAGTACACTGGCAAGACCCATCCGTCCGAGTTCCTCAGCATCTACACCATCGCGATGCAGGCTGCCGGAGCTCGCGACGACAAGGTGCTTGCCAATTACTTCCTGCTGGCACTGAAGCCCAATGTTATGTCTTGGTTAATGCACTTGCCGGCGGATTCCATTTCTTCTTGGTCGGATATGTGCCATGAGTTCGTTGGCGCCTTCACTGGAGGCCACCAAGCTCATGGCCAGGCTAGTGATCTGCATATCATTCCCCAGAAGGAAGGGGAAACCCTGCGCAAGTACATCCAGAGATTCAGTCGGGTGCAGTACAACATCCCCGACGTTCATCCCGCCGCCGTGATCAGCGCGTTCCATCAAAACGTGCGCAACCGCAAGATGCGCGAAGAGCTGGCGATGACCAAGGTTAAGGATGTGGCCGAACTCTATGTTCTAGCCGATAGGTGTGCCCGGGCTGAAGAGGGAAGGAAGTACCCCGGCGAAGACGCCGGCGCGGAAACCGACTCTACTGACGAAGACACCGCCGCCCCGACGAAGAAGGGCCGGTGTCGCAACAAGAAACGCAAGGGAAAGGCCGTGCTTGCCGTTGAGGGGTCTGACGACACCGGTGCTGCCAAAAAGGTCAAGGCAGACGACCCCGGCAAGGAGATTGCTGGGTGTGTCTCCTGCCGGGCCTTAGCAGCTGTCGACAAGCCAGGGGGCTCTGGCAAGTAGTACTGCAAGATCCACCGCACCAAGGGCCACGACCTCCAAAACTGCCGGCAAGTCGAGCTGCTTGCTGAAAAGCAAAAGGCCAAGTATGAGAGGCGGGACAAGGAGAAGGGCCAGGACGGTGCCGAGGGATCCGGCAAGAAGCATGGCGGCCAAGGAGGCCGCCC
>NC_057808.1:531178764-531184027 GCF_018294505.1 Triticum aestivum | reverse complement strand
AAAAAAAGCCTTGCCAGCCCTTGACATATGAAAGACAAAACATGTCCTTAACCGGATGGTACCGACTTTCATACAAGTGTTGCACGCCTATCGCCAACTTGTGCCGTGAGATGTTTGGTCAAGTTCTATAACGAGTGAAACCTTCAACCTTCTATTACAGGTAGGGCCCGGTCAGGTAGATACATGGCTTCGGTGCAGATAGTAAATAGGTGATAAGTTTCTTTGGTTTAGTAGCCGGTTAAACTGAAGATCCGATACCTTCTTCCCTTGGTCTGGGTAGATAGTTTACACGGGGGTCGTCTCCACAGGCTCTTTGTGCAAGATCTGAAGACGATAATTGCTTGGCGTGCAGCTTTGCCAGCCATGCCATCCCGGGATCCCGACGGCCTCTGTTCTGGCAATGGGCTTGGGGCTGGGGACAGGGACCAGGGGAAACCTTTGGTTGGCAGAGAAGGCCATGATGTCGACGGTGCTCCGGGCTCCTTCCTTCTACCTATAGGCATCATCGAGGTCTGCTCCCCTCCCCTTCCCTCCCATTTGTCCCTAGTGAAAACCAAAATCCTTTTGATTTGGGTGGTGGTGGCACTCCAGCGCCGTTCACTATCTTGAATGTGTCGCCTTTGGAGAGTGGGAGGGAAGGCAATGCTCTCCCGTAGGTAATCGGCCGTTGTTTGCGGTCGGTGTGTTCTTCATTGGTGCGGTGCTCAGTGGTAGATTGGGTTCCTACTGGAGCTCCGGTTTCCCCATGGCGCCATGCATTTCTTCTCACTGCGTCTTCGGTGGTGCTTTCGTCCGGCAGCTGGGTCGTGCGCCGTGGTGGGCTTCAAAGGCGAGCATCGCAATGGATGAGGTGTTTCGTGGAGTGAGGTGCTAGTGCTTGTCGTCCTACCTTGGGCTTCTGGTTGTTCGATATCTATGCATGCTCAGGGGGCAGCAACTCCGCCATGCCGACGATGCGGCACCCTACAAGCCAGCGCGAGAAGGCAGGTGGTGCCTTCTTTGGTGGCGGAGACAAATGATGTGATGCCGTTGTGGCCTTGGGGATTTGATGACACACGGGTTTCCTCCGGCGGCAAACCACCTCCTTGGCTTCGTCTCCTCTTTGACAAGATCGCGGCATCAACCGAAGGCATCGTTTGTTCAAGCTTTTGGGTTTTTTCTATACGGTGGCTTGCTACCTGGTTCTATAGTTTCATGTATCCTTTTGCTATTTTTATGTCTCTATTTTGTTGCTCTTGTGTGTGTTCTGTGGCCATCAGGTCTGTAAAGGGCATCACTGATTTAACGCGGGGCCTCGGCCTTGTTATTAAAAAATGTAGGCTACATTTGTTTGGTTGTTCGACCACAAAAGTAGGCATGCCAAAGCTCATAGATTCGGAGGTCACACTTCTAACGCTTTGTCCAACATACTTGCAAGCCAGACGTTCAGGATATCATCACGATCTTTCATGTTAATTTGTTCTTGACCATGATCATAAAGCCCTTCAAGTAAAAGCTTGCAATACCGTTATTGGTAAGTTTTTGGGTTACTAACAAAGAGTTAATAATGTTTGACGAGCAGGTCCAGTCTTAAAATTATGATGTACTCTCTCCGTCCCATAATGTAAGATGTTTTTTGACACTACACTAGTGTCAGAAAACATCCTATATTATGGACGGAGGGAGTAGCAATTTGAAAGTCAACATGTGATTGGATGATTGGAAAGGTGAGTGTATCTCATAGCAAACTTGAGACCAGACAACAAGTTTGACATCACATGTATCTCAAGAAGGCGGATTATTATCCCCTCACTGGGAGTGGATGTTTTCATTGATAATGAGGCACATGTGATGGCATCATCAATCATAGACTCCACGACTACAACATTCGGTAGAAGTCGTGTGAGTTATATCAGGAAAAAAGTTTAGAACTTTCTGAAACTTCTAAACATGCATTTCGCATTTTGTTGAGAACATAGGGCTCCATGGAGCTCGAGAGCCAAGTTATTAGCAGCTCGACAAATGCTATGAGAATACCGGTGGCACCCTTACTGTATGTTAAGGGTCTCTACAATTTAAAAAATTGTCATATAAAAGTTAAGTTGTCGGTGTACAAAAGAAGGGGCGCATCTTTGTACCCCTTTACCTGTGCACGGACAGTCGGAGCTGCGCTCACGGCCACACCAAGCAGAACAGGGGAGGTGAACCAAGGTAAAACCGAAGCCCCAAGACAGCCAGAGCAATGCCAAGGCCGAGACCACAAAGAAGCAGAGAGGCGAAGCAGGTTCCCCCGGCAAGATCCTTGCCGGGGGCAGCCTCAGCAGCCCCGGCAAGACCCTTGCCGGGGCAGCTCGTCCAACACCAGCGGAGCGCGCCACCCTTGAGCCCCCGGTCTCCAACGCCATCGACCACGTTGGACCAGGGCTCGGGAGGCACCTCCATGGTGGCATGCAGATCTTTGTGAAGACAAGGAACATTCAAGATCAGATGAGGATTAAAAGATGATGATCCTCGGCAAGACCCTTGCCGAGGAGAGCCACAAGACCCCCGGCAAGATCCTTGCCGGGGACGACAGCGCGCCACGGCAAGACCCTTGCCGGGCCACCCGGCAAGGCCCTCGCCAAGGGCGCTAGCAGGGCCACCTGCGAGGCCCGCGCCAGCCAAGTCTCCACCGTCGTTCGCATGCAGCTGCCAGCCCAACCAGCTGGGCAGGCACCTGCGTGGCAACATGCAGCTTCCAGGCCAACTCAGCACACGCCTGCGTGGCGGCATGCAGATCTTCGTGAAGGCTCCACCACCGCGCCACCTCAGGTGCCTGCCTGCCTACATGGTGCCGCACGCATCGCTGGCCAGGGCGCGTGTCGAAGCGAGGAGGAGCGGCGACAGACGGGACGGGCCTCGCTCCCGTCCCCGATAAAGCAAGGGGACACCTCAGCGGCGCATTAAATGCGTCTTGTCCTGTAATACGAGTGATAAGCTCGTAGCACTGTGCGCCTTTCCACCTCCTGTGTGCCACTGTGGCAGCCCCTTTCGACTATAAAAGGAGGCCCATGGCGTACTGGAGAGGGATTCGGCTCTTTGAAACCATGCACCCACCATAGCTAGTTCGAGAGCTCAAGAACTCTCTGAAATACAGCCACCAAAGCAGGACTAGGGTTTTACGCATCCTCGCGGCCCGAACCTGGGTCAACGATCCTTGTGCTAATTACTAATCCTGCTCTTCTCGCAACCCTGCGCCCCGGCAACCGTAGTAGGGATTCTTGTGATCCCATAGGTGTCGTTCCACACCGACATCTTTGGCGCGCCAGCCAGGGGGCGCAATTGTGAGAATCTGGTCTAGTAGTTAGCCTAGCATTTCTTCATCGCCATGGCTCCCAAGAAGAAGACGGCCACGGCGATCGGCTCGTCGGGGGCCGAACGGCCCGTGCCAGTGCGGGCGAGCAGCGGCCCGGTCGCGGACAAAACCCGAGCCGCGGTCCGCGAGCACCAGCATCGCCCTGGCAGTCAGAGCATGGCGAGCGGCGCCGTTCGCGTGGCAGGCGATGGGCCGCATGTCGCCAGGTCCAAAGATGGAGCCGGGCCCCCCGCAGGCGGCGCGGGGCCCTCCAGGAGTGTCGTTGTGCCACCCCCGGGCGGCGCAGCAACGTCCAAGACGCCCACGCCGGCGACCACTGCGCTCTTCCCATGGTGTGCGCGACGAGCAGCGTCACCACGCCGGTGAACCTGGGCACCGCCGTGGGAAGAGCCCCGTGCGTCGTCCGCGGGACGAAGGAGTTCAGCATGCCTGCCGAAGTGCTGGCGAAAATGGCGCGCAGCCGCTGGGTCGTGATGGAGCTCCTTCTAACGTGGTTAGAAGTCACCGCCACCTACGCCAGCAAAGGCTTTGGCGCGCGCGCAGCTGCTCCTCGACTTCCCTCCTGCCGCGGAGAAGCTCGACGAGTGGAGGGCCACCATCCGAAGCCTCGTCGCTGTCGCCAACAAAGATGATCCACGACCGACGGGACCCTCGGGCCGACGCTCCACCGAGCCACCACATGCCAGCGCTAGGAGGACCGGGGGTGCTGCAGTCATGGTGCACTCTCCTCCTCCTCGCCAGCCGCCGCGGGCGTCGACTCGTCGTGACGACACTTGTGATAACATCTCTATAGCGTCGTCCGACCCACGGACCCACCGCGACCAGCGCCAAGTTCTTCGAGAACGAGCTCACGAAGATGCTCGAACCACCATCGAGCGCCGGCGTGATATACTCCACCAGTCGGACAAGCGGGCGACACCTGCTACGGACCACCCGGCACCGGGGGGCTCCGGCGGCCTACCTTACGAGGTGGGCTGCCCGGCCTTTACCCGCGAGCTGCGGCAGTTCCAGTGGCCGTCCCACCGCACGTTCAAGCCCGACGTGGGCAAGAAGTACACTGGCAAGACCCATCCGTCCGAGTTCCTCAGCATCTACACCATCGCGATGCAGGCTGCCGGAGCTCGCGACGACAAGGTGCTTGCCAATTACTTCCTGCTGGCACTGAAGCCCAATGTTATGTCTTGGTTAATGCACTTGCCGGCGGATTCCATTTCTTCTTGGTCGGATATGTGCCATGAGTTCGTTGGCGCCTTCACTGGAGGCCACCAAGCTCATGGCCAGGCTAGTGATCTGCATATCATTCCCCAGAAGGAAGGGGAAACCCTGCGCAAGTACATCCAGAGATTCAGTCGGGTGCAGTACAACATCCCCGACGTTCATCCCGCCGCCGTGATCAGCGCGTTCCATCAAAACGTGCGCAACCGCAAGATGCGCGAAGAGCTGGCGATGACCAAGGTTAAGGATGTGGCCGAACTCTATGTTCTAGCCGATAGGTGTGCCCGGGCTGAAGAGGGAAGGAAGTACCCCGGCGAAGACGCCGGCGCGGAAACCGACTCTACTGACGAAGACACCGCCGCCCCGACGAAGAAGGGCCGGTGTCGCAACAAGAAACGCAAGGGAAAGGCCGTGCTTGCCGTTGAGGGGTCTGACGACACCGGTGCTGCCAAAAAGGTCAAGGCAGACGACCCCGGCAAGGAGATTGCTGGGTGTGTCTCCTGCCGGGCCTTAGCAGCTGTCGACAAGCCAGGGGGCTCTGGCAAGTAGTACTGCAAGATCCACCGCACCAAGGGCCACGACCTCCAAAACTGCCGGCAAGTCGAGCTGCTTGCTGAAAAGCAAAAGGCCAAGTATGAGAGGCGGGACAAGGAGAAGGGCCAGGACGGTGCCGAGGGATCCGGCAAGAAGCATGGCGGCCAAGGAGGCCGCCCC
>NC_057808.1:531174008-531177649 GCF_018294505.1 Triticum aestivum | reverse complement strand
TTTGGAGGGGAGTTGAACCACAGGACGGAGAGGATCGTCTTCGACGTGGCCAGATCCCCTTGCCCTACAACAGGATCCTCGGCCGCCCGGCACTAGCCAAGTTCATGGCGGCGTCGCACTACGCCTACAACATGCTAAAGATGCCCGGGCCGTTGACCATCATCTCCGTCCCCCCGACAAGAAAGACGCGCTGATTTGCGCCGACCAACTCTACCGGGAAGCATTTGCAGCAGCTGCCGTCAAGGCACTTGCTCCTGCCGCCGAAGCCCGGCAAGACCTCTCGCACCCACTCCGGCAAGCGCACCTCCTCGGAGTGTTGTGCTACCGTCGAGGACGTGCCAGAGAGCTCTACCGGCAAGAGCAAGAAATCCAGAGCCGAGCCACCGCAGACCAAGAAGGTGTCCGCTAGGGAGGATGGCAAGGGAGGGGCCTTCACCATAGGCTCCACCTTCGACAGCAAATAGGAAGGCGCGCTCGTCACCTTCCTGCGGGCGAATGTTGACGTGTTTGCGTGGAAAGCATCCGACATCCCCGGTGTTCCCAGGGAGGTGGTTGAGCACCACCTAGCTGTCTGCCCTCATGCGCGGCCCGTCAAGCAGAAGGTCAGAAAGCAGGCTCTGGAGAGGCAGGAGTTCATCACAGAAGAGATCCGGAAGTTGGAAGCGGCAGGTTTGGTGAGAGGAGTGCTCCACCCGACGTGGTTGGCCAATCCGGTAGTGGTGCGCAAGGCAAATGGGAAGTGGAGGCTGTGTATTGACTACACAGATATCAATAAGGCTTGTCCTAAGGACCCCTTCCCGTTGCCGCGCATCGACCAGATTGTTGACTCCACGGCCGGGTGTGATCTGTTGTCATTCCTCGACGCCTACTCGGGCTACCACCAAATCTTCATGACAAGATGAAGAGAAGACAACATTCATCACCCCATGTGGTATGTATTGCTTTTTACGGATGCCTTTCGGGTTGAAGAGTGCTGGATCGACGTTTGCAACAGCAGTCCAAATTGGTTTTGAACCCCGGCTCCATAGAGATATGGATGCATACATGGTTGACATAGTGGTCAAAACCAAGGACGGGGCAACTCTTGTGCAAGATCTGGAAGAGACATTTGCCAACCTGCGCAAGATCAACCTTAAGCTGAACCCTGAGAAATGTGTCTTCGGTGTTCCGGCCGGCAAAATTCTCGGATTCTTTGTGTCACAGTGCGTGATTGAGGCAAACCCGGACAAAATCAAGGCTATTGAACAGATTGAGGCGCCCAAGCGGATCAAGGACGTGCGTCGGCTCACCGGCTGCGTCGCCGCCATGAGCCGATTCATCTCCAAGTCCGCCGAGCGCGCCCTACCCTTTTTCAAAATCTTGAAGAAGGCAGGCCCGATGGAGTGGACCCCAGAAGCTGAGGCAGCGTTGCAGGATCTGAAGAAATACCTTTCCTCCACACCAATACTAGTTGCGCCTAAACCACAAGAACCGTTGTTGCTGTATCTAGCGGCAACGAATTAAGTGGTCAGCGCCGCACTAGTGGCATAGAGGGACGTCGACAAGGAGGCAGTGGCGACGACAGAACCAACGGACGGCGCGCCAAAGATTCCCCCGGCAGGGCCTGGTGCTGGCAAGGCAAAGCCCCCGGCAGAGTCTGACGCCATCAGGGCGACGCCCGCACAGTCAAGCAGAGTGGTGCAGAAGAAGAAGAAGATGATGCAGTACCCGGTTTACTTTGTCAGCTCCCTCTTGCAGGGGGCTCGGTCGAGGTACTCCGGTGTGCAGAAATTGCTCTTCGGCCTCCTTATGGCCTCGAGGAAGCTGCGTCATTACTTCCAAGCCCACGAGATCACTGTCGTCACCCGCCTCCCGTTACAACGGATATTGCACAACCCAGATGCAACCGGAAGGATTGTGGAGTGGGCCTTGGAGTTGTCGAGCTTTGGGTTGAAGTTTGAAAGTACCTCAACAATCCAGAGTAGGATCTTGGCGGAGTTCATTGTAGAATGGACCTCAACACCTGACGAAGAAATCCAAGAGACCGCTCTCCCCGGCAAGGAAGTGGACTGCGACTGGATCATGTACTTTGACGGGGCTTTCTCGCTGCAAGGCGCCGGTGCCGGTGTGCTGCTTGTCGCACCCACCGGAGAGCACCTCAAGTACGTGATCCAGATGCACTTTCCCAGGGAGATGTCCACAAACAACACTGCTGAGTACGAGGGGCTGCTTGCCGGTCTCAGGATCGCGGCAGACCTCAGGGTGAAGAGGCTCATCGTCAGGGGTGACTCACAGCTTGTTGTCAGACAAGTCAACAAGGATTACCAGAGCCCAATGATGGAGGCCTACATAGATGAAGTGAAGAAGCTGGAGGAGCGCTTTGACGGTACCCAAGCGGAGCACGTTCCCCGAGTGGAGAACGACATCGCCGATTACCTGTCAAAGCGTGCTGCATTCAAGCTACCTATGGAACCAGGTACCTTTTTGCTCCGGTTAACTCAGCCATCCATCGAACCATCAACGGGGCGGAACAAGCGGAGGAAATCAGGTCCCGGCAAGTACTTTCCTACCGAGCCCCCTGGGGCTGCCGGCAAGGGTGTTGCCGTGGACGCTGAGCCTGCGAAAGAGCAACTGGCTCCGGCGGGGCATCAAGTCCTGGCCGTGGAGACAGCCACGCCCATGGTAGAGGAAATGCCTTTAGTCCTTGCCGTCGAGCCCCAGGCTCCGGCGTGGGCACAGCATACTATCTGATTCCTCCAAACAGGGGAACTTTCTGAGGAGCAGGAAGAAGCGGAAAAAGTAGCCTGTCGGTCTGCCCTGTACCAGTTCGTCGATGACGTCCTGTATAGGAGAAGGCTGAACGGTGTGAAATTGAAGTGCATTCCTCGGGAGGAAGGACTGGAGTTGTTGGCAGAGATACATGGAGGCATATGTGGCTCCCACATAGGGTCGAGGGCCCTTGCCGGCAAGGCGTTCCGGCAAGGTTTCTTCTGGCCCACCGCCCTCCAGGATGTGACGACACTAGAAACCAAGTGTGAAGCGTGTCAGTTCCATTCAAAGAGGCTTCATCAACCAGCTCAAGCCCTTCAAATGATCCCTCTCTCCTGGCCATTCTCGGTCTGGGGGCTCGACATGCTGGGCCCTTTCCCCCGTGCTGTCGGGGGCTTTGAGTACTTGTACGTTGCAATCGATAAGTTCATAAAGTGGCCAGAGGTGGAGCCAGTGAGGAAGGTGACAGCACAGTCAGCCGTAAAGTTCTTCAAGGGACTAGTCTGTCATTTTGGTGTGCCAAACAGAGTCATCACCGACAACGGCACGCAGTTCACAAGCCACACCTTCATGCAATATATTCAAGACCTCGGCAGCAAGGTCTGTTTTGCTTCCGTGGCACACCCCCGGAGCAACGGCCAAGCAGAGAGGGCGAATGCTGAAATGTTGCGAGGCCTGAGAACGAAGACCTTTGATAGGCTGCACAAGAGCGGAAGGCGCTCGATTGATGAATTGCCAGCGGTTCTTTGGTCGATCGGGACGACGCCAAATCGAGCCACCGGCCAGACACCCTTCGCCCTAGTATATGGGGCGGAGGCAGTTCTCCCCACGGAACTCATATACGGGTCACCTCGAGTGCTCGCTTATGATGAGCTTGAGCAAGAGCCGTTGCG
>NC_057808.1:531166475-531173984 GCF_018294505.1 Triticum aestivum | reverse complement strand
ATTATCTCCTGGGTCCGGGTTTGGTTGTAGCCGTGGCGGCAAGGAAATAGAAAGAGGAGCCTAAGCCCACTTCGTCCCTGCCTCTGCCAAGGGCGCGAGAATGGTCGAGTGAAGTGAGGGGGACAGCAAGGCCTGTTGCCGGGCGAAAAACGTTTATCTTAAATGGTAACAAGGATTCGCTCCTTGTCGCGTGGTCTACCCACGAACGAAAAACCTGGCAAACATCCCTTTTTCATTAAAAACATCCCACACATGTACAGTTCGTACAGAATAAAAAACATGAGCAAGGGGATTACAAGTTCTAAATTTAACGAAGGCCCGAAGGCTTACAAACTAAAAAAGAGATAAGATGCCCGTAATCCCTTTCTTGTTCCTCTCCTCAGGAGGCAGGTAAAGAAGGCGGAGGGGCAAAAGGGGCGCCTAGGCGAGCTACGAGCGGCAGAAAGCACCAAGAGAACACCTCGGTGGCTACCCAAGGGTGGGCCGGTGATGACGGTGCCGGGAAAGGAGCTGTTAGACGAGGCGGCAGGTCGCCGGACACGCGATGAAGGTGTCGGTGTCCGTGTACTCCGAGCTGACGGCCTTGCTGCCCGCCCTCTTCCTCTTCCGCAGCCTCCCGATGCTAGCCGCCCAAGGAGACGGCCCCGAGAAGTTCAAGGAGCTGGCCCCTCCCCCGGCAAAACTCCGTCGGAGGAGCGGCCAGGTGCAGATGTTGCTGCTGCCGCACCCGCCCAGGCACGGGGCGTCCGACGCCTAGTAGGACTTGTCCCCGTTATCTGCCCCGCTGTCCTCCTCGTCACTTTCGCTCGAGGAAGAGCTTCCATCGTCGGAGTCTCCGTCGGAGGAGCTCTCCACGCAGCACTTCGCGAGTCCCAAACTCTCCGAAGATCTTGACAGAGAGCAGGCCGTCCTCCATTAATTCGAAGTAGAGGACGAGCCCCGCCGTCAGGCTGTGGATACGAGCGAACGTCTTCCATCCACGGCGGAGGTACATGACCCGAGGAGCCGGGAAGTCGGCGTCAACCCGCGTGCCCCCATTCCCGTAGCCCCTCATGTGCAACCTGAGGGTCTGGGGTGGGTCACGCTCCATCTCCCGAGCAAACGGGGCGGGAAGACGAAGACGGCGACGCGGAGGCCGGCGCAGCCTGACGAAGAACTCGCGAGGCTGGTCTCCAACGTGGCCCTCTATTGGGAAAGACATCATCGGCGGGGGCGAGGCCGGCGCGCCGCCCCGTCCTCCTCTTCCCCGGGCACCACGACCTCTGCCACGGCCTCGCCCATGGCCTCGCCCCCTCCCCCTTCCTCTCGCGTCCGGCTCCACCGCCGCGGGCTCAGGAGGAGGAGGGACGCGCTGTCGAGCGGCGACCCTCGCTGCCACCGTCAAAGGACCAGGGTTCCCCTTCTCCATGGCGGATGAGAGGAAGAAGCAGAAGCAGGAGGAGATAGAAGATAGAAGAATGCGGGATGCCATCCCCCCTTCCCTCTCCTTATAAAGGGGCGGGGTCGGGGCCTGGCCGCCCCACTCAGCCAATCCAGCCGGCGGAGGCGTAGGGAATCAGGACCGACCCGCTGCCCCAATCAGCAACGACCCGGTTTCCCGCCTCCACCGCCCGCCACTTGCATGGAAGACGCGTGGCGAACATGCAGAACCGAGGGGACGGGTGAAGAGACCTCTCCCCACCCCGTGATCGCGGGGTGTGGACGCCTTAAAGACCTCGACCCGGCCCCATTCAGTAAATGGGTCGTGCCTTTACGCCTCTCCCTCCTCATGGGGAAGGCGCGAGCCGACCCTGTATCGCGACGTGACGCATGCCTGCGGAAACCGCCCCACGCATGCCGCCCACGTCCCGCGCACCCCTCCACGTCGCGCATTCAACGCAGGTCGTGGGGCGTGCAGCGCGTGAAAAGTTTTACCGCGGTAAAAACCGCCCCTCCTGCCCACGCACCGTTTTGGGCTTGGCCCAACAACGTGTCGCGCTTATGTGTGGCCCAGGCCCGGGGGCTCCTGTCGGTGTACAAAAGAAGGGGCGCACCTTTGTACCCCTTTACCTGTGCACGGACAGTCGGAGCCGCGCCCACGGCCACACCAAGCAGAACAGGGGAGGTGGACCAAGGTAAAACCGAAGCCCCAAGACAGCCAGAGCAACGCCAAGGCCGAGACCACAAAGAAGTAGAGACGCGAAGCAGGTTCCCCCGACAAGATCCTTGCCGGGGGCAGCCTCAGCAGCCCCGGCAAGACCCTTGCCGGGGCAACTCGTCCAACATCAGCGGAGCGCGCCACCCTTGAGCCCACGGTCTCCAACACCATCGACCACGTTGGACCAAGGCTCGGGAGGCACCTCCATGGTGGCATGCAGATCTTTGTGAAGACAAGGAACATTCAAGATCAGATGAGGATTAAAAGACGACGATCCTCGGCAAGACCCTTGCCGAGGAGAGCCACAAGACCCCCGGCAAGATCCTTGCCAGGGACGACAGCGCGCCACGGCAAGACCCTTGCCGGGCCACCCGGCAAGGCCCTCGCCAAGGGCGCCAGCAGGGCCACCTGCGAGGCCCGCGCCAGCCAAGTCTCCACCGCCGTTCGCATGCAGCTGCGAGCCCAACCAGCTGGGCAGGCACCTGCGTGGCAACATGCAGCTTCCAGGCCAACTCAGCACACGCCTGCGCGGCGGCATGCAGATCTTCGTGAAGGCTCCACCACCGCGCCACCTCAGCTGCCTGCCTGGCTACATGGCGCCGCATGCATCACTGGCCAGGGCGCGTGTCGAAGCGAGGAGGAGCGGCGACGGACGGGACGGGCCTCGCTCCCGTCCCCGATAAAGCAAGGGGACACCTCAGCGGCGCATTAAATGCGCCTTGTCCTGTAATACGAGTGATAAGCTCGTAGCACTGTGCGCCTTTCCACCTCCTTTGTGCCACTGTAGCAGCCCCTTTCGACTATAAAAGGAGGCCCATGGCATACTGGAGAGGGATTCGGCTCTTTGAAACCACGCACCCACCATAGCTAGTTCGAGAGCTCAAGAACTCTCTGAAATACAGCAACCAAAGCAGGACTAGGGTTTTACGCATCCTCATGGCCCGAACCTGGGTAAACGATCCTTGTGCTGATTAGTAATCCTGATCTTCTCGCAACCCTGCGTCCCGGCAACCGTTGTAGGGATTCTTGTGATCCCATAAGTGTCGTTCCACACCGAGATAAGTATTGTAATTTTCTTTATGATTTTTTTATTCATATGGCTTTATTTGATACAGCCTATATTACAATGTCTTTTGCGCTATCATAAAAGGAAAAACCCTTAACTCAGACCACTTTTTGTGTACTCCCTCCGTCCGAAAATACTTGTCATCAAAATGGATAAAAAGAGATGTATCTAGAACTAAAATACATCTAGATACATCCCTTTTTATTCATCTTGATGACAAGTATTTCCGGACGGAGGGAGTACTTGACATGAATTTTGTGAGAACGTCAAAGAGAGGCAAGACATGCTCAAGACAAAAAAGGGAAAACCTTCGTTACTAGTATTTCTAAAACAAGTGAGAAATGCTAAGTCGAATAAATTTGAAGAAGATGATACATGTAATTGGAAGTAAAATAGGAAGACCAAGTTAGATGAAATATACAGTACAGTAGTAGTATGTACAGTAGTATGTTTTTATACGTGAGGAGCATCAATGTACAACCAACTAACTGTACTGAATTGAATGCGTTGATGCACAATTTTTCCACTAGACGAGTCAAGATCGTCGATATAAATATAAAAGATTTTTGTCATTGAGTACTCAATCACTCACTAGAAAACAAATTCGTTGGCTGTTCGTTGCCGGATCCTCCCACACATGACCCCCGTCCCCTTGTCGGCTCATCGAAGGCAACGGCGACGGCAACCTCGGCTCGCCGGCAGCCAACGCCGTCCACGTCCCTACCCTAACGCCACCGTCACTCGCTTCCATTGCTCGCGCCCATCGTCGCCATGCTTCTGCGGCGGCTGGCTGCGGTAATCTTGCTCCTCCTGTTCTCTCGGGACGTCGCCGGCGCCCAAGAGTTCGTGTACGACGGCTTCGCCGCCGGCAAAGTGGCGACCACCGACGCGGCCGTGGTCACCCCGTCCGGCATTCTCCAGCTCACCAACGACACCAAGGAGACGCTCGGCCACGGCTTCTACCCGGCGCCCCTCCGCTTTCGGGACGCCAACACGGGCGCGCCCGTCTCCTTCTCCACCACCTTCGTGCTCGCCATCGCGCCACGGTACCCAGACGCGCACGGCCACGGCATCGCCTTCGCACTCGCGCCGTCCGTCAACGTCCCGGGCGCCGTCGCCGGCAAGTACCTCGGGCTGTTCAATACGTCAAACAGCCTGGGCAACGGCACGAGCCAGATCGTGGCCGTCGAGCTCGACACGGTCATGGACACGGAGTTCAAGGACGCCGACGACAACCATGTCGGCGTCGACGTCAACAGCCTCCACTCCGTCAACTCGGCCACCGCCGGGTACTGGCACGACGACGGCTCCGGTGGGAGGAGATTCGACAACATCAGCCTGACCGGCGGCAGCGAGGCGCCTGTGCAAGTGTGGATCGAGTATGACGGTGACAGCGCGCGCCTCGAGGTGACCGTGTCGCCGGCGGGTGAGCCCAGGCCGGCCCTCCCGCTCTTGTCGTGCCACGTCAACCTCTCGTCGGCAGCAGCCGAAGATACCTACGTCGGCTTCTCGGCGGCGAACGGCGCCGCCATGAGCTCGCATTACGTTCTTGGCTGGAGCTTTCGCCTCGGCGGAGGCCGCGCGCCGGACCTCGACCTCTCCAAGCTCCCGAGGCCCCCGTCGCCGCCGGGACCATCCAAGAAGAGGATGTCGCTTCTACTAATCCTGATACTGCTCCTCCTGGCTGTCCTGCTCCTGCTCCTGGTGTCGGCGGCCATCGCGATGTTCGTCGTGCGGCGGCAACGGTGGCGCCGACAACGCCAGGAGTTCTCCGAGGAGGAGGAAGGCTGGGAGATGATAGATTACAGCCCACACAGGATCAGCTACAAGGACCTGCACGACGCCACCAATGGCTTCCGCGACGTCATCGGCGTGGGCGGCTTCGGCCGCGTGTACCACGGCGTGCTCCCGAGGTCCGGCGTCGAGGTCGCCGTCAAGAAGGTGTCCCACGGGTCGCAGCAGGGGTTGCAGGAGTTCGTGTCGGAGATCACGAGCATGAGCCGGCTGCGCCACCGCAACCTGGTGCAGCTCCTCGGCTACTGCCGGCGGCGCGACGAGCTGGTGCTCGTCTACGACTACATGCCCAACGGCAGTCTGGACCAGCACCTGTTCGGCCGCGCCGCGCCGGGGCTGAGCTGGGAGCAGCGCGCCAAGATCGTCCGGGGGGTCGCCGCCGGACTGCTGTACCTGCACGAGGGGTGGGAGCAGGTGGTGGTGCACCGGGACATTAAGGCCGGCAACGTGCTCCTCGACGCCGACATGAACGGCAAGCTCAGCGACTTCGGCTTCGCGCGGCTCTACGACCACGGCGGCGACCCGCATGCGACGCACGTGGTCGGCACGCTCGGGTACATCGCGCCGGAGATGAGCAAGACCGGCATGGCCACCACGAGCTCCGACGTCTTCGCCTTCGGAGCCTTCCTGCTGGAGGTGGCGTGCGGCCGCAGGCCCGTGGTGTTCACCGTGGACGCCGACGGCGACTCGCCGTCACCGGCGGGGATCGTCGAGCTCGTCCTCCAGCGCTGGAAGGCCGGGAAGATCACGCAGGCTCGGGACCCGAGGATCGGCGAGTGCGACGAGGACGACCTGGAGCTGGTCCTCAAGCTGGGGCTGCTCTGCTCGCACCCCGACCCAGAGCGCCGGCCGGGCATGAGGCAGGTGGTGCAGATGCTGGAACACGCCGTGCCCCCGCCAGAGATGTCGCCGGAGGTTATCAGCGAGAGCATGAAGCAGTTCGAGCACCATGAGGCTTTTGACGAGTTCGTCGGAATGTCATTCCCGTCGACGTCCGAGGTCACCACCGCCACGACGCAGCAATTCTCAAACGGCAGCCGTCCTCGTAGTGACTTCCATTCAAGCTAGATTAGCAAATACAGCAGCAAGCAGTACGTTGTGAAAAACAACTTGTGAAACATCTGAACTGAGAAGAACATTTCAAATTTTCTATCAATTTTTTTTATAAAGGCTCAAGTGAGCTATTTTTTGTGTGTTTCCATAATAAAAATACTATAATTATTGACTATAGAACCTATTGTGCACCTTTTTTTGCACATGACTCAAGAATGTACTGTATGTATTTACACCAAACTTTGAAAAAACTTCCTCGCAAAGAAAAAAACTTTGCAGCGAACCAACCTGTGGTTGGATAGTTAGAGGGACAATGGTATCCACAGCCCACCAGGGTTCAAGTCGACGACGGGGCACCTACGGTGACTTCGTAAATTTCAAGATGACATGCCGGCTCAGTCTCTCGAAGGTGCTCATAGGTATAGCTGGCCAAACGGGCCGTGCTAACTGGGCCAGCCCGGTAGCACGCAGGCCCGGCACGACCCGGGCTAAACGGGCCAGGCCCGGCACACGGCACGCCATGGGCCGTGCCTGGGCCTGGAGGCTAGGCACGCGGGCCGGCACGGCACGGCCCGTTTATGTTTTTTTTTGAAAAATATAAATATATATGTCCTATATAAATACCGAATACCCTAATATGTTTAATATTTTCATAGTGCATGCGTATTTTATTAGTGCTTGAATCTAAGTAGTAGTAGTGTTATAGTGTAGTCTTTGTAATTTTTATCCTTTTGTAATTATAGAGTATGTCTTGTATTCTTTTATTCTTTCAGATGGGAGTTTTAATGATGTACATGTGCTAATAAAATCTAGATTTATCTCACATAATAGTCTACCAGATTTTGCAATTTTCTACTTTTTTTTTGGACTTTTTTTGCTGTTTCCAGAGGTATTACAAAGAAAAAGAAAAAAAATCGCGCCAGACGGGCCAGCGTCCTCCAACGGGCCGGCGTGCCGGCCCATGTAGCCTACGTGCCGTGCCTGGGCTGCTAGCTCCCGCCCGTGGGCCGGCACAGCACGGCCCGGTTATTATTCGTGTCGAGACGGGCCGTACGCACGTTTACGGCAGGCCGGGTCGTGCCGTGCCGGGCCAGCCCATTTGGCCAGGTATGCTCATAGGGGTAGGGTGTGCGTGTGTGTGTTCATAGAGGTGAGTGTATGCACGTATGTATGAGCGCTTGCGTCTGTACTGATGTTTAAAAAAAACTTTGCAAGAAACTGAAGTATTGCAATATGTATGCGTGTTTTTTTCACGTAAATGTATAATTGTTTATTTCGAGCCAGCAGCACATCTCCCGTGCGCAACTCGAGGTCACCGTTGAAGCTAGTTTCATGAATTATTGACCTTCAAGAATTGCTCGAACAATGGTGGCCTAGAAAAGAAAGTAATTCCGAGATAATGGCACCGTGGCTGCTGGCTGGCAAGTCAGGACCTCTCCATCAGCAGTAACCGTGTAGG
>NC_057808.1:530849659-530864598 GCF_018294505.1 Triticum aestivum | reverse complement strand
TCTTTTGATTTACGCACATAACATTTGAGTGACCAATGATAATTAAATATTCTGATCCTGAATCATTGATATGTTTCCTTGAACCAGGAATGCCATGTGAAGGAGGGTATGAGGAAGCTTTTGGATGGTCAGCGGCAAGGGCGTCATCAAGAAGAACAGGGAGCTGCATGCATTTCCTGAGTAGCAGTTCTAACTGTTTTTGTCATATCTCATTGTGGATTAGTGAGAATGTTATGTAATTAGTGATCTGCAGTCCAGATTGTTTAGCAAGTGAGACGTTAGCTGATTTGAGGATGTCAGATTGCTCAGTTGCAGATGAGCTAGGTGGGAACAGTGCTGACTTTGTGTTCTTGTGGATGGGACGAGGCATACTCTATCAGATTTTCTATACTGTGCTTTCAGGATGTTGTATAATAGAATTTGCTGGAGCATGCCATCGCTTATACAGGTTTAAGATTATGCATTTTACATGTGACGTTGGCAGGCATATGATTATGCGTGTTTTCGGATCTAGATATATACAATGACGCACCCATTCGCCTTTAACAATAGATTTTAATAGTAGAGATAACTGGATCATCACGTGATCAGGGTGCTACTGCCCTGTATCTGAGAACCATTTATCCTTATATGTTTATGCTTGAAATGATCTCTGTGCTATACTACTACCTCAGTACCAAAATATATGATGTTTTGTTGGCTAAAATATCCTATAAAAACATCTTATATTTTGATACGGAGGGAGTAGTTAGCAATTGTACTTTTAAATGGAGGCAGCGGGTACCATTCTTCTTGGACTGTCACCCACACAGTGCTTAGCATTACCATTCTTCACTCACTCACACACATAAAGCTAGCACCCCATCAGGAAGAGGCCCGCGCCTGGGCTAGAGCAGGCGCGCGCGGACTAAGGGTTCTGCTAGCATAGGGTCATTCTTGTCACGGGCCGAGCACCCCGTCATCAATGCTCTGCGGCTTCATGCCTTGCCTTTAGCGTACAAGGCATTGAGCTCACACCCCACAACCCCCCCCCCTAATTATGATGTATGCCTTCTACCTATCAATGAAATGATACGCACTTTTGCGTATTCGCAAAAAAAAAGCTAGCACAGTGATCTGACTAGGATAGTGCAGGGGCTACATGAACCTGATGATGCTAGCAACCAGCTAACGCTACTCGTCTGACTCTACTGTGATACTTCATCAAAACCACATGTAGCAATATTATTGAGTAGATTAATACTCCCTCCGTCTCAAAATAAGTGAGTCAACTTTGTACTAACTTTAGTACAAAGTTAGTGTAAAGTTGAGTCACTTATTTTGGGACGGAGGGAGTACTTTAGAAGACACATAAGGCTTGTACAATACTTTTTTCCCCTCTCATGTCCATCATAAATTATATTCTTTTTGTGTCAAAAGAAAGTTCTAGACTACGTGTATTGATGTCTTTGATGTCCATCTTCCTCCGTGAGCCGCGCCGCACTCCCCCTTGTCCTTGACTGCTGTGCCGCCGCCACCCTGTTTCCATATGGCAGAGGTAACTATTGGGAAACATAGTAGAAAAAAAAGGCACCCTACCCAGGAATAACATGAAGATGCATCAACAGTTTGAGTTTGATCGTTACTGTGGCACCCGGGCTCAGAGGAAACCGGAACGCCCCGTATTCCAGCCTAGAGACAGTCTTTTGGAATACGGCACTGCTGGCATAGAACAAATCAGCTCTTTATTACAAATACTCGGGGATACAAGGGTTCCGATATAACCAGGAATTACATCGGCACGGCGACGCTACGCCTGCCAAGGTTGCTCTATGCTAGCAGCAGAACAACTCATAGCAGCGGAATAACTTCTAGCAGCGGAACAACGACGTCAGTGATGGACTCCACTCCGCAGGGACTCTGGTTGGAACGCTTATCCTATCTCGCCAACAAAGGATCCACGGCAAACATGCAAGCAGACAAAGCATGACCTGCAAACTGGCATGACACACCAGGTCAGACATTGAATGTATTTGCAAGCTCACAACAACCAGAAACAATCAAGACAAACAACAGCATGGCATTTACAAGTTAAACAAGCATGAGCATGATACAACTAGAACAACATGGCATGTACAAGATGAACAGGATACCGCTAGAACACTATCAACATGGCATGAACATATTACTCGAGACATGAACAATGATGGTACTAGCATGCAACATGCTACAAATATCACTGACTCTATTCGGGGTTACCGCGTAACCACCAAATATATGCCACTCTTACTTACTATTGTGGTCACGGGATCACTTTAATCATTATCAAGAATAACATCGGGATCTTCACAAGATCACCTTATCAATATTAAGAATGCCATCGTGATCCTCACAGGATCACCTCATCAACATCAAGAATACCATCGTGATCCTCCCGTGACCACATAAAGATCAACCAACTTCTTTTCTCATCAAACCGGGGTTGTTATTAGTCAGGTTATTATTACTGTTGACTCATAGTGTGACCTACTACGAACTGGGCCCATATCCACGGGCGTGGCTATCGATAGATTTAAACACACTCTGCAGAGGATAGTACACTGTACCCACACCACGGAACCCATGGCCTCGTGTTCCCATTCGGGTGGACCAACGGTGTTCCAACAAAACCAATCTACTGCCATGACACTCTCCCGGCCGCTCCGACAAACTCCCCTTTGGGCTAAGTCATGGGTGGCCCCGATGTCTCCTCGTGACATCCAACGACCACCGTCGTGGCAAGACAAAACCGTCCCAAATGGGGAGAAGAGCGCTCAAACCAACATGGGCACACAAGGCTTATGTCCACCTACCTGATCAGGGTAGCGCGCGCCCATAACCTTCCCTAGTTGGAGGCACCGATGAGAGGCACGACAATAGACCCAGTTAGGAGCCCCCATAAAGCAAGTGTGGCTGCACTGGTCAGTTCGATTTCGATGGCACTATGACTCAGCCAACAGGTGTTCAAGTTCGATTAATGTCCGGTTTAACTTGAATGTAATGAGTTGAGTCATAATATCATGAAAAATCAATGCGTATGAGCATGATATCAACATGAGCATGGATGAACAACATCACTATTTAACATATCGGCAACAACAAATCATTTACCCTACTGGATGCACCTAAGCATGGCATAGCATGATCATGAATAACACAATAAGAACACTACATAAGAACATAGCATGACCACTAGCATCGGAAATATTTACCATAAAAGAACATGATAATAATATTAACAAGTAACTAATAAACAACCGAAGCAGAATGACCATATCATAAGTGTCGTGGAATTGTCACGACAGATGTCCTAGCAGAAGGACTTAGTCATGGAGCCATCACAACTAGGTTAGCTTAAAGGGGTTAAACGGGACAAAGGACACAGGGAGTTTATACTAGTTCGGCCCCTTGCGGTGAAGGTAAAGGCCTAATCCAGTTTGAGGTGGTATTGCTTAGGTTTTGATTACCAGGGAGCGAATACGCTTGACCTAGCTTTCGATCTCTTGTTTCTTGCACTAAACCGCCGTCGGGTCGTCCCTTTATATACACAGGTTGACGCTCGGCGGCTCACGGAGTCCCGGCCGGCTCATACACACGTGTCCAGCTCGGTGACTATCTACGCTTGCCTTACAATACAAGTCATACATACATGGTGGTTCATACACCTGGGCCGTAAGTCGCCTCTGGGTCTTGGGCCGTCCACTGGTTCGTATAGCCCACCATCTTCAGTGGTAAGCCGCCAGTGGTATAACCCGGCCCCTCCTGGGCGGCTTATACCTAGTAGTTATATCCCCAACATTAGGCCCCAGGTTGATTTGAACTTGTTTATATCAAACTTCATCACTTAGAAGAAACTCCTCCTCCTTTACTCTTGCGAGATCTCGTAACCCATCATGACGTCATCCCTTAGGATTGTGGTAACCCACCGTGACGTCACCTGTCATTAATTTTACACAAGGCTCAAATCTTAATATATCTTCTCTTTTAATGAACCTCCAAAAATCGAGGCGTCTGCACTGTCACATATCCATTTTTTAGCCTCCCTGATTCCCGCGCCTGCCATTTATCCTTTCAACCTTATAAATAGGGCGAGGGGTCCCTTTTCACTTTCCCTCCTTGCCTCCTCGTCTTCGTCTTCTTCCTCACGACGCTCCAGCGCCCGAGCTCCACTACCGCCGTCGACCTTTGCCACTGCATCGACAACGGCCGCTGCATCAACCTGAATCGACCAGATTTCGTCCGCGCGCCTCCACTGTTCCACAGCTCCGGTGAGTTCCTCCTCTTTCTTTTTCTCTCAGATCCCATTAGGGTTTCTATTAGTTCGTCGGAGTTCCTCTTCGCCCTTCTTCGTTCTTCACCGTAGCTTGCGATTTAGATTCAAACTTGATACTTCCCCTGTGCGGCGGTAGTCGTGGTAGTCATTTTTGTTATTAGAACATCTCCTTTTGCATAAGAAATCCAATCTGGACACATGAACTGCTCAAGCACTGAAATTTAGGTCTAGATATTTTTCATTAATTATCTGACATGCCGTAGATCCAAAATCATAGCATCAATCTGTGAAATCTGTTTTTCCAACACTTAGTCATTTTTCCAATCTCGGATTTGTAGATCAATAACTGTGTGGGCGGCTTAACTCAGAAACCATAACTAACCCGCCAGGTACCATTAGTCCCCTTTTAAGCCGCCACTAGCTCATCTTTATAACTTTAATGCCATCCTATGGTTCAACACCTTTACATGTATGCTTCATTATTATTTGCCTTTAAACCAACAACCGGCTTAATCGTATAATCTTAACCCGGCATACTCTTCCTTTCAGATCATTGGAAAAATGGCTAAGTCATACACTGAATGCAATTGGGTCAAATCCCGGGTCACTGAAGAAGACTTGAACAATTTTGTTGCTACTGGCACCTTAGCCAAGAAGGAAGTCATCCACTGGAGGGTCCCTGACGAACAAAACCCACATGAGCCTAAAGACGGAGAAGTAATTGTTTTCACTGACCATATAATCCGGGGGTTCAGCCCACCCGGCTCAAAGTTTTTCCGCGACATACTTCATTTTTTCCAGCTTCACCCTCAAGATATTGGACCCAACTCTGTGTCCAATATTTGCAACATTCAAGTATTCTGTGAAGCTTATCTTCAAGAGGAGCCCACAGTTGAGCTGTTCAGAGAGTTTTACTACTTAAATCGTCAGACAGAATTTACTGACGGGCCCAGCCAAGAGCTCGGTGGAGTCTCAATTCAGAAGAGGAAAGAAGCCAGCTTTCCCTATGCCAAACGACCGAGTCATCCCAAAGATTGGAACCAAACTTGGTTCTATTGTCAAGACACATCTCCATCTGATGAAAATCCTCTGCCGGGTTACCGCGACCACCGGCTTAGGAAAACACATCCACTCCCCCCACGGATCAGCTCAAAGGAGCAGGCTAAATATGCGCCAACTTTTTCAAAGCTCAGAGTCTTCATGGCGAATGGCCTAACAGGCATCGACCTTGTTCGGTGTTGGGTCTCCTGGAGGATCTTGCCATTAAGCCGTCGCCCCGGCTTAATGTGTGAATATACTGGCGATTTAAAGGATCCCCAGCGCCACTGCGATGTTCAGCTGTCTGATGCTGAAATTGTTGAAGCCACCAAGGCGCTGCTGAATGAATCTTTGATAGACTATAGTAAAACAGGACTTAGTCCTTTCTACACCTTGAACGAGCCGCCAGCCGTAAGTATTGCACACCTTTGTTCAACAACATTTTCGATAATTATGTCTGCTTATAATCTTTTTATCCTCAACAGGCCGATTCTCCATTCTGGAAGAAGAAGCCACAAGAAAAACCGGCCAAACCGGCTCGTATCAAGACCAAGGCTACCAAGAGGCCTGCCAAGAAGAAGACCATCAAATCTGCCGATTTAAACTTAGATGGTGACAAGGACGATGATGATGAGTCAGAGGTAGAACTTGACTCTCTTGGCTCATTTTTTATACACCTTATTGACAATGACTATGATCAGGATGACGCCGAAGCCAGCCGTGCAGGTGACACAGAGGTAATTATTCTTCCCTCCGGCTCAGAACCTCTGCCAACACAGAGAACCCGACAAACAAGCCGGAAAGTAAGCTTTTCTCACCCTCTAGCTCACTTGGATCCCAACTTTCTTTTGAAGAAACAGCAACACGAAGCTCGCCGCACCACTCGTCATAGTGGTGGTATAGTTACTTCGTCCGGCTTACCAAACACGCTGGTTCGCAAACGGCGCCCAGAGATCTTACATATTTCTGATATATTTTATCCCAAGGCGGGTCATGTCCGACAACCTCTTAACCCATCTGATTCAAACTATCAGGGGACTTCTCATTCCTCCTCTGGCGAGTCAACAGGAACTCAAATCCCAACTTTCAAGACTGTACCTAGGTAAGGGTATAGTCAATCATTCAAACCTTATGCCTGATCATTATACTGTCCTCTTTATACTTCTTATTTTCAGGGGCCAGGCTAAACCCAGCAAGAAGGCAAAACTGAGTAAGCCGGTCGATGGCTCCAACCCGTCTGAACCAGAAAAACAACAATCAGAACCTTCTAACCCAATTGCTGAGGCCACCCTTGATGATCCGCCACCACAAGACCATGAAGTCTCCATAGACCATATGGATGTTGAGCCGGTGATTCCTAAGCCGCCAAGCCTAGCTAAGCCCGCTGAAGAGAAGGTTGACGATGTTGTCATCACTGGGCTCGGTTACACAACATCGGGTAATCCCACTGTTCTAGCCAAGCACAGCGCTAAGTCAGAAATTTCCGCTGATGATAAAGGCAAGTGGAAGGTAGATTTAGAAAGCTACGCCCAGTTCAGTGCCCAAGACATCCACTCTGGCTACTTGAACCGTCTATACACCAGCCGTGATTTTGAAGCCGGTTTAATAAACTTGATGAAGGAGCGTTATGAGGTAAATACTACAACTCCTTTCCATATGAATATACTTTCATTAACCGCCAAGTTTATTGGACATGATAGAATAGAATGTGTTGTAAACTTCAATAGTTGCATAGATCAAATCCAGTAGCCCCCAAGGGCCAGTTTATGCTTTCAACATGAACCAAGACTTATAACAAATTTTATCGTACGTGGCCACGTCCTCCCACCTCTCACCCCCTTTTCCCTCTGATGAAACCTCCCACGCCGCTCCTTCTCTTTCCCCAATCCCCGCCAGTTCGCCACCACGCGCCAATCCCGCCGTCGCCCGTCGATCCGGCGCGCACTTCCACCCTCGTCTCTCTCCCTGGTCCAGCAACGTCACCCAGCCCCTTAGCTTTTCCTCCCGACACGAAAATGTCCTTTTGACTGTCGTCTCCGTCTTGTTGGCCCGCAGATCTGGCAGCCCTCGGCCACGACGCTGCGAGCTCTGGCCGGCTTGACCTCGTCGCCCCCATCCAATAGGTGCTCGACGCCGCTCCTCGGGACCGCGGCGGTCTTCTTCATGGGCTCTCTCTCCCTTCACCCCCTACGCCATGTATCGGCCCCTTCCTGAAGCTCCTCCTCATCCGGGTGGCCCCCTGATGTCGCCGAGTGGACCACGCCCACTCCCGCCTCCGCCTGCCTGTACCAGGTCCGGTCGCCTCTTCCTTTGGGCTTTGCGCAATTCATCGAGCAGGTCATATATGTGGCATGTGTACGTGTGCTTTTGTAATGGATGGTGGGATTGTGTTCTGGTGGTTGGGGTGCAGGATTTGCTCCTGTTGTTCAAGTTGAATAGCGGGGAGATGGTGCCATGAAGAGCTAGTGTGGTGGTGAGGTTCAAGTTCTATAACGAGGCCATGGTTGTTTGCATGTCTATTTAGGTCTTTTTTTCTTTTGTATGGTTGTTGGAAAAACAAAGCCGAGCCTATTAGTTTGGAAAATAAAGTCAAGCCTATGTGTTGAAAAATAGTTTGATTAACTAGCAAGTGGCCATTTGGTGCCGGTGAGTTGAGCTGGCTAGCTTGTGTTGATGCATGCATGTTTGGTCAAGGCTAGCTAGTTGCAGCAGTTGGGAATAGTACATAAGAGAAGAGACCCTATATCAGCGTGTGTAATCAGGAGTTCAGGACTGGCATGTATACTTGATACTACTGTACAGCTTAACTAGCAGTCCCTGTAAGCAAACCAACTAACATTGAAGAGGTCCTCCATTCATGTCATAGTACGTACATTCCTAGTTCTTTTTCCTTCAGTTTTGGTTCGTAGATGTAATTGTAAGTTTTGTATTCTCGCTTTTGCTTTTCTTCTCAGTATTTTGTAGTTCTGTAACATTTAACTTGTATGCCTAAGGCTGAAGCAGCCACTGACATGTTAACATCATGTCCCGTGTGTTCTTTCTCAAAGATGTAGAGCAGGGGTTCTTATAGTTTGATAAATACAGGCCACATCAGATTCTGAAGGCGGTTTTGAAAGGGAGTGAGATGATGCTCGTCAAGACTAACTAAAAAGGTTAGTCCATCATGTCTTACCCATTTAGTTATGCGCCAATTTAGTTCTGGACAACATGAGCATGCTGTAGATAACTTGCTTTGAGACATGCTCTTTTTATTTGGGCCTGATTTCTTAGCTTACCTCATTGCCTACATGGTACTGTTGTACTATATATGATGTATGCACCTGCTTATGCCCTATTTTCCCAGATGTGGCTCATAACTGAGATATCTATTTATTAAATCCATCTTAATTAAGGTGCGATAGCACAATTTGGTTAAACTCATATAGGAAAAGATGTTGCTATAATCAATTACAGTAAAATCATTTGCACAGAGAAAAATATTTCAACATTAGACAATATGATCTGGCATGTTTGACCCTTGTCAGGCGTCCTCCTTTCTAGCTTTTGTTTTTCCCTTTACTAGCTTTGCCTCTTTTGGTCTTCAGCTTTCCAGACCTTGATGCTTTTGAGAATGTCCAGCAAACTTGGTTTCATTTTAGTAATGGAACCAGGGGGTGCCTCTCTGTTTATCTAAAAAAGTGGACAGTATTAATTTTTTTTGGAAGTGCATACAGAAATAATGGTAGCTTAACATGAAGAATGATTGTGAGCTGTCACACGAAACATAAGAAGTTGCTTAATTTGGTATGCGCAATATAACCTAAACTATTGTTGGTGGAGATTAGTGTGCTACTGCTATTTAATTTGTTTGAATGAAAAATTATATTTATATCTTTCTTTACATGGCATTCTTAATCTGTTTTTTGTATTTATTGTATGCCCAAACTAGCCAATAGTGTTATGCTAGTCTACTGCTTCTGTTGTTTCATCAGACTGCAAAATATAAGCGCTAGTATATATACTTCAGTGGGGTTGCAGATGTCCGTTGTACATTTGTACTTGGTTATCATTTTACAACTTCAACAAGCCAATGAATCGATTATCGACACGACATATGTGTCTTTTAGATAAGGCTTTTTTTACCTGTATCACATGGCCATCTTGGTGTAACCATAGTACATGTGGGTTCTGGACATAGGATTGTTACAGTTAATTAGAAAAATGTCATGTGCTTCGAATTATATTAATGTTACAAGTAATTTGAAAAACATGATGTGTTCTGAACCGTTGCAAACTTATAATGAAATTGACATTAGTGCAGTTTATTGGTATATTCCTTTTGTACACAGAGCAACGTGTAGTACTCAGTCTATTATTTGGAGTTGCGTTCCTGCTGATTCATGTAACCCTGAAAATTGCATGTGAAGGACCAAAAGGTGAATATGTAGTCATACTGTTAGATATCTAACCAGTCAATTAGAACATCTAAGTTCCTTTTTTTGTATCCTCAATTAAATTTCAACTACAGTACGCCATTTTCATCTCCCTTGCATCTAGTCTAATCATTTCTTAGGAATGGGAGACAGTACTGGAAGAATCGTGATCTATGGCAAGGGTGATGATGTCTATGGCGATGATTGTTATGATCTATTTGGCGACGAGCATTATGATCCATATGGTGATGAAGGGTGACGAGTCTAGTGATCTTTCTTCAAGACGTTCAACAAAGTGAAATCATGGGGTTTTGGTCAATTTAGCTTATGCATAATGCTTGGATCATTATATCTTAGTTACATTTTTTTTTGCATTTTAAACTTCCTAGATTGTTCATCATGATCAATGTAATTTTGATGCAACTCTTCTGATATTTTGAAAGCTGTGCTATATACAATATATGTTACTTGGTCATGTGTGGGCTCTGCAATTCTGTGATATATTTGAAATGAAAAGCAATCCTCTAAGGGTGACTAATGGCCTACCAATGGCCTACCATGCAACGAACATCTGAGCTACACAATATGCCAACTTCTCAGCATTGTTAAATAAATATATATTGAGGGTGTTCGTCGGCCTCTCAACTATAGGAATAAATGAAGGGGTGTATGCACAACCAGCGATTATACTAGCTGACAGTTTGGTTCTCCTCTTAGTTATAATGAACCTTGAGGGGCCAAATATGCCGTCACCTATTGCAAAAGCTGAGGGGAATTGATAACTGTCAGGAAATAAATTCCCGACGGGAAACCGTCAGATATGAGCATCGTCGAGTTTTGGGGAGCTGGCTCGCGACCAAAATATGACCGACGGCTCACCGTCAGCTAAATACCGTGGGAAAATGTATTACCCTATGGTACCGTCGGCTATTATTGTAATGGCCGACCAAGCATAGCCGACGGGAGATTGCCGACGGTGTACCGTCGGTTATAAAGAAATACGACGGTGAAGGAAAATATCCGACGGTAATTTGACCCTCGGTTATAATGGGAAATCTAGTAGTGCCAATAATATATTTTGTAACCTGTGCAAATATCAGAAAAGAAAAAAAATCCCTAATATTCATACTAATGGCGCATCACCCCAACGTGCGCCATTAGTATGCCAAAGGATACTAATGGCGCATCACCCCACAGTGCGCCATTAGTATGGCAAAGCACATGTGTAAATATCGCCCCCTGGGAGGCACACTAATGGCGCATGTTGGTCTATACTAATGGCGCATGGCGTGATGCGCCATTAGTATACCAGATACTAATGGCGCACCAGTGGTGCACCATTAGTATTTAATACTAGTGGCGTGGTACTAGTGGCGCACCAATAGTGCGCCATTAGTAGGCAAAACTGGTGCGCCACTCATAGGCCTTTTCCTAGTAGTGGCATGCCGTCTTTTTCGTGCAAACGTTGCAGGTCCTCCCGTGCCTCAGGTGTATCTTTTGTCTTCCCATACACGCCCAAGAAGCCTAGCAGGTTCACGCAAAGGTTCTTCGTCACGTGCATCACGTCAATTGAAGAGCGGACCTCTAGGTCTTTCCAATAGGGTAGGTCCCAAAATATAGATTTCTTCTTCCACATGGGTGCGTGTCCCTCAGCGTCATTCGGAACAGCTAGTCCGCCGGGACCCTTTCCAAAGATTACGTGTAAATCATTGACCATAACAAGTACGTGATCACCGGTACGCGTGGCGTGCTTCTTCCGGTGATCTGCCTCGCCTTTGAAATGCTTGCCTTTCTTTCGACATTGATGGTTGGTCGGAAGAAATCGACGATGGCCTAGGTACACATTCTTCCTGCATTTGTCCAGGTATATACTTTCAGTGTCATCTAAACAATGCGTGCATGCGCGGTATCCCTTGTTTGTCTGTCCTGAAAGGTTACTGAGAGCGGGCCAATCGTTGATGGTTACAAACAGCAATGCGTGCAGGTTAAATTCCTCCTGTTTGTGCTCATCCCACGTACGTACACCATTTCCATTCCACAGCTGTAAAAGTTCTTCAACTAATGGCCTTAGGTACACATCAATGTCGTTGCCGGGTTGCTTAGGGCCTTGGATGAGAACTGGCATCATAATGAACTTCCGCTTCATGCACATCCAAGGAGGAAGGTTATACGTACATAGAGTCACGGGCCAGGTGCTGTGATTGCTGCTCTGCTCCCCGAAAGGATTAATGCCATCCGCGCTTAAACCAAACCATACGTTCCTTGGGTCAGCTGCAAACTCAGCCCAGTACTTTCTCTCGATTTTACTCCACTGCGACCCGTCAGCGGGTGCTCTCAACTTCCCGTCTTTCTTACGGTCTTCACTGTGCCATCGCATCAACTTGGCATGCTCTTCATTTCTGAACAGACGTTTCAACCGTGGTATTATAGGAGCATACCACATCACCTTCGCAGGAACCCTCTTCCTGGGGGGCTCGCCGTCAACATCACCAGGGTCATCTCGTCTGATCTTATACCGCAATGCACCGCATACCGGGCATACGTTCAGATCCTTATACGCACCGCGGTAGAGGATGCAGTCATTAGGGCATGCATGTATCTTCTGCACCTCCAATCCTAGAGGGCATACAACCTTCTTTGTTGCGTATGTACTGTCGGGCAATTCGTTATCCTTTGGAAGCTTCTTCTTCAATATTTTCAATAGCTTCTCAAATCCTTTGTCAGGCACAGCATTCTCTGCCTTCCACTTCAGCAATTCCAGTACGGTACCGAGCTTTGTGTTGCCATCTTCGCAATTGGGGTACAACCCTTTTTTGTGATCCTCTAACATGCGATCGAACTTCAGCTTCTCCTTTTGATTTTCCCATTGCGTCCTTGCATCGACAATGACCCGGCGGAGATCATCATCATCGGGCACTGGTTCCTCTTGATCTTCAGCAGCTTCCCCCGTTGCAGCATCATTGGGCACATCGTCTGGTTCCTCTTGATCTTCAGCAGCTTCCCCCGTTGCAGCATCACCGTATTCAGGGGGCACATATTTGTCATCGTCCTCTTCTTCTTCGCCGTCTTCCATCATAACCCCTATTTCTCCGTGCCTCGTCCAAACATTATAGTGTGGCATGAAACCCTTGTAAAGCAGGTGGGTGTGAAGGATTTTTCGGTCAGAGTAAGACTTCGTATTCCCACATTTAGGGCATGGACAACACATAAAACCATTCTGTTTGTTTGCCTCAGCCACTTCAAGAAAATCATGCACGCCCTTAATGTACTCGGAGGTGTGTCTGTCACCGTACATCCATTGCTGGTTCATCTGCGTGCATTATATATAATTAAGTGTGTCAAAAACCATTACAGAACATCATGAATAGATAATTAAGTGAACAAATTAATAGAAGTTCATCATCACATTAAAACCAAAGTACATACATAGTTCTCATCTAAAAACATATAGCTCTCTAGAGCATCTAATTAATTAAACCATACATTGAAATTATGTAAAACATTTCAATGCGAAAACAAATGCGATCATAATCGCAACCAAGGTAACAATTGATCCAACGGCATAATGATACCAAGCCTCGGTATGAATGGCATATTTTCTAATCTTTCTAATCTTCAAGCGCATTGCATCCATCTTGATCTTGTGATCATCGACGACATCTGCAACATGCAACTCCAATATCATCTTCTCCTGCTCAATTTTTTTATTTTTTCCTTCAAGAAATTGTTTTCCTCTTCAACTAAATTTAACCTCTCGACAATAGGGTCGGTTGGAATTTCCGGTTCACATACCTCCTAGATAAATAAAATCTATGTCACGTTGGTCGGCATAATTTTCATAAACAATAAATGAACCAATAGTTATAAAGATAAATATATACCACATCCAAATCATAGACAGGACGAGGGCCGACTGGGGTGGATACCAAAACCATCGCACTATATAATAACAAGCAATACAATAGTAAGAAAATTAGACAAGTATCTATCTAAAGTAAGAATTTTTTTCTTTCAGAAAGAAGATAAGAAAAAGAGGCTCACCACGGTGGTGCCGGCGACGAGATCGGCGCGGGCGATCGACGGTGGTGAAGACGGGAATGGGACGTGACGGGCCGCTAAACCTAGACAAATCTCGAGGAAAATGGAGCTTTGAGGTCGAGCTTCGAGAGGAGAAAGCTTAACTAGTGTGGCTGGGGCATTTCATCGAACACCTCATGTGCATAGGAGGTGAGCTAGAGCACCACAAAGCCCTCCCCTCGCCGGCCAGAGAAAAACAGAGCTGTGGAGTGCTCTGCTCGCGGGCGAGGGGTATATATAGGCACCTCATTGGTTCTGGTTCGTGGCATGAACCGGGACGAAAGGGCAGCCTGTGGTCCCGGTTCAAGCCACCAACCGGGACCAATGGTGGTGGGCCAGGAGCGAGGCCCATTGGTCCCGGTTCGTCCCACCAACCGGGACCAAAGGGGCCAGACGAACCGGGACCAATGGCCCCACGAGGTCCGGCAGGCCCCTGGCCTCATGAACCGGGACCAGTGCCCCCATTGGTCCCGGTTCTGGACTGAACCGGGACTAATGGGCTGACCCGGCCTGAACCAAAGCCCTCTTTTCTACTAGTGTCTATATAAGCCGAGGGTTGTAGTCTTTAGAGGTAGGTCTCTATTCATCACCTCATCGCCTTAGGGTTTAGCTCATGCTGATCTCGAGGTAGATCTACTCTGTAAATCATACTATACATCTAATATAATCAATCAGGACGTAGGGTATTACCTCTACGAAAGGGCCCGAACCTGGGTAAACACTGTGTTCATCGTCCCTTGTTCCCCATCGATTCTAGATCCACAGCTCGGGACCCCCTACCTCAAGGTCTGCCGGTTTTGACACCGACAGTGAGCGGGCGGGCAATGGCGATCGAACGAGAGGAAGAAGATGTCGACGAGCTCGAAAGCAAAGTGAAAGGGTATCCAGATTTTAACCCCATCTTTTCCAATTTATAGCCGCGGGTGAAACCGCGGAACCAATCTTCAACCGTTGATCTTTCAATCTGACGGTTCCTGTCAGCTTCGCGACACAGGGAAAGTGGGACATGTGGCAGCTTCTGGGCCGGGAGTCGAGGCGCCCACGACCCACACCGCTATTAGGCGAGGACGTGCGCGTGAAATTTTTGCCGTTTGAGTTAAAACTCAAATCATCAATTGATG
>NC_057808.1:530846214-530848407 GCF_018294505.1 Triticum aestivum | reverse complement strand
TTTTTTTAGTTTTGGTTAAATCTGGTCAAACTCTGGTCAAACTACTTATTCAAGAAGTATTTGTGTTGCTAAATAATTATTCACGAATATTAGTGTTACTAAATAATTATTTCAGGTGTTTTTGAATTTTGGTCAAATCTGGTCAAACTGTGGTCAAACTATGGTCAAACTACTTATTCAAGAAATATTAGTGTTACTAAATAATTATTGTTTTTTAGAATAATAGTTTCAAACCCAAACAGTGAAACATGTGACTAAATGCTGAAGCTAAACTCCTGAGGGTTAATTGGATTGACATCTTACTATTGTTAGAAAAACAATAAGTGCAGACTTGAAAACTAGGAAGAATAGAACTCGGAGGTTAAACATGCTCAGGCTGGAGTAGTGACAGGATGGGTGACCGGCCGGAAAGTTAGACGATTCGTAACAGAACCGGGACTAAAGGGTGGGTCTTTAGTCCCGACCTTTAGTCCCGAACCGGGACTAAAGGCCCGTTTTCTACTAGTGTCGGACCAAATCGAGTCTTCCACAACCTCGTTCTATGAAATCCTAACCGATTTGGGGGCTAATGTTGGGGACAGCCATAATAGGTAGGCCCACGAAACGAGCTCACTAGACAAGAAAGCAGGGCCCAGAAAGCAGGAACAAAAACATCGGAACGTTCGATCTACTCGGACAAACCTTCAAGGCTTCGGTCACTTGGACGACATTCAGACCCTCGCTCACTCGAACGCTTCATGATCATTCGGACATGTATGCACTTAGCTCGGATGAGGGAAGACAGACGGTCATCGACAGAATCCAGAGTGATAGAAGACACACGGTTTTACCTCCACCTTGAGGGACCCAAACTCGTAAAACTTGTGTCATTCCCACGACAATAAACGAGACATAGGCCTAGACTTCATGGCCCCTAATTTGATTTTTTTTTCCTGGGGCCTTTCAAATACCAGGACCACCCTTGTATACCTCCAGTGGCGTTCTGGCCTTCTGGGTGGGGAAGAGCCTCTACAACCAGCACCTCTGGCGGTGGCTGGAATGGCACGTCCCATTCATCAACCCGTTCGTCACCATATCGCGGACCTGCACCCCTACTTCTACTATGACGTGGAGGCAGGCCACGCCACTCGAGCGACGCCTACTACGTGGAGGTGCTGACGTACCTGAGTGGTGCGAGCTCGCTGGAAGGCCACGACTTTTTGCTCGGCCACCGTGATGGCCAGGAGGTGGCCGACGAGTTCAAGGGCGTCACCATGTAGCCAATGTGCTTATGAATAACCTCACCAACTCGACCTGAATGTAGCATTCCGGGTGGGGAGGAGCCTCTACAACCAGCACTCCGGCGGCGGTCGTGGCAGCAGTTCCCGTCCATCGACCTGTTCGTCACCATCGACGTTGTCGCTAGGCAAGTGGACCTGCACCCCTACTCCTAGTCTGACCTGGAGGCTCTCATGCATGTCCTTCTCCAACCGTAGTAGCTCTCCAAGACCTTGAAGACTCCCCCAACAAGCTGCCCCCGAATCGGACCTCTTCGCTGCCGGCACCGTGAGGGCTTTGCCCGACGACGCACCCTGACCACGGCGAGATGGGAAGACGGCGGGAGGTCGCTGGGGTTTTCACAATCGGCTAAATGATATTGCATCAACTGAGCGGACGAATAAATTCGTTGACTACTTTGCCGTCCTTGTCAACTAAGCGACTGTATTCCATCCGTTTGGCTTTAACAGGTACAATACAATTTCCTTTTTCCTTCTTTTTGGAATGTATGTATTGTTTCCTCGTTGAGAATAGAAGTCACACGTAGTAAGTTTTTATTCACGGAGGTGAATTTGGATTTCTATTTATTTTTAGGACCAAGCTTTTCTACTCTCTCCGTTCCAAAGTAGATGACCCAACTTTGTACTAAAGTTAGTACAAAGTTGAGTCATCTATTTTGGAACGGAGGGAGTAGTACTCACGGATTTATTGATGACTAGGCTCGGTGCGTAACTGAGATTAAAAATCCTATTACTCATACTTAAAAGGTCGTATGCATCCCTACTTCGTGCAGAGGCTGTGGAAGTGAAATTCTTCCCTAATTTTAGACTCACACCGATAATCAAAAATGAAACCCACTCGTATCGCCTCCAGGGGCGACTCGGGCGCCCTAGTCGTTGCCGCACTCGACCTCCTTCCTCCACTGCTCCCCCCCCC